>NC_141035.1:49817500-49822500 GCF_052040795.2 Danio rerio
TCTCTCTTCATTAGGGTTGGATAATTGTAAACGTCATTATGATATTCTTCTTTATTCCAGCTTGGGGCGGCTGTTTGGGGGCAAGAAGCTCAACACAATTAAAAATGAAATGCACAAATGTCCCGCCGCGCAAAAACCACCCACTTGGCAACATATGAGGGCAGCAGCTGGTCAGACTGATGTCGTGCTGGTTAATTACTGCGCCGATTAATACAGGTACATGAAAATGACATGAAGACAATTTGCAGTTTAACAGCAGTGGTCATGGCTGACGGGCAATGCATGAAGGGAAATCAGGCAGTAGTGATGAACAAACAATAAAATCAGTTTATTTTTGATGCAGTTATGAACTAAATGCTTCAAACTTTTATACAGAGCATGCAAGGGATGCAGATGTGGCCTTAAGTTAATGATAAATATTTATAATATGTATTAATTTGTGCACAAAATGTGTTTTATTAACATTTACCTCAATCTTACTCAAGGTAAGGTAAAATATTAATGATACCAAGTATTATTTATATTATGCGATAAATTACCCACTAATTGTATTTTATTAATGCCTAGCTCTAATCCAACCCTAAACTAGTCCTCACAGTAGTGTAAAATCAGCAAATATACCAAGTATTATTTATATTATTTATTAAATTACCTAATAATTGAATTTTATTAACATCTACCCCCACCCCAACCCTCACAGTAATGTAAAATAGTAATTATACAGAATATTATTCATATTATTTATACAATTAAATTAATAAATATATAATTATTATAAATATAAACATATATATAAAAATATATATTTTTTATTTTTTATTTAGTTTTATTCTTCCATTTTGTTTTCAATTTAGTTTCTTTATTTAAATTTATTGTTTTGTTTTTAATTAGTTTCATTGTTTATTTTATTATTGTTTTAAATTTAGTTTCATTATTTTATTTTATTATTTTGTTTTTAATTTAGTTTCATTGTTTTATTTTATTTTTTTCAATTTAGTTTCATTGTTTTACCTATATTTTTTATTTAATTTTTCATTTATTTTCATTATTTATTTTATTTTATTGTTTTGTTTTTAATATAGTTTCATTGTTTTATTTTTATTTTAGTTTCATTATTTTGTTAATTTATTTTTTATTTAGTTTCATTATTTATTTTATTTTATTATTTTTGTTTTTAGTTTAGTTTCATTATTTTATTTTATTTTTTACTTTGTTTCATTATTTTACTTTTATTTATTTTTATTTAGCTTCATTATTTATTTTATTTTATTTATTTATTTATTATATTTCCTATTTATTATGTTTCCTTGTTTTATTTATTTTTTATTAATTTTTTTATTTAACTTAATTTGATTTTGATTCTATTTAATTTAATTGTTTTATTTTATTTTTATGTTTAATTTAGTTAAATTTTTTATTCACTTTCATTTTAATTTTATCTATTTTATTTTAATTTAGTTTCATTATTCATTTTATTTTATTTTTGTTTAGTTTCATTTTTTACTTTTTTATTTTAGTTTCACTTTTTGTTTTGTTTTACTTTTATTTTATTTTATTTTTTAATTCGTTTCTTTTTCTTTTTTTCTTTAATTTTTCCGTTGAATTTTTAATTTAATTAAATTTTATTTTAATTTAGTTTCATTGTTTAATTTAATTTTAAGTTTTTTATTTAGTTTTGTTATGTATTTATTTGTTTTATTGTTAATTTAGTTTCATTTTTTATTTCATTTAAATTTTAAATTTATTTTCAAATTTTATTTTATATAATTTTACATTTAATGTCGTTTTTTATTGTTTCTTTTTTATTTTATTTTATTTAGTAAAAAATACATATTTGTTTTAATTTATTTACATTTTTATTTATTTATTTTATTTATTTTCATTTTTTTTCAGTTTTTAATAAAAAAAAATGTTTGTTAAGTTGCATTGTTTTATTTTATTTTATTTTATTATTTTAACACTCCCCAGACCTCACTATTTTTCCAACCCAAGCTGTGTCCATGTTAGAGATACAACAACAGTACTGTATGGTTAAATGTGTCTGAATGTCTGTCTGTAGTAAAAGGAGTGATAGAGTCCAGTAGAGTACACGGCCTGGTTTCTGTCCACATCTGTTCTCCTCAATTGGATCTCCTCAGAGAAGCTCCTGAAAGGTCTCCTCAGTCATTTCTGCCTATTACGTTAATCTTGTTAATTGAATCATTTGATATGTAATGACACTCTTTAATGGAGGTCAGTGTGAGCCTGAGGATTCGTCTCAGCGGACGTTATTCACAACGGTTGAGTCTGCAAAATCCTGCTGCTCGTGTGAGAGAGATCTGAAGCTCTTCTGTGTGTGTGTGTGTGTGTGTGTGTGTGTGTGTGTGTGTGTTTGTGTGTGTGTGTGTGTGTGTGTATGTGTGTGTGTGTGTGTGTGTGTGTGTGTGTGTGAGTGTGTGTGTGTGTGTGTGTGTGTGAGTGCTGTATATTTTTTTGTGTGTTTGTGTTCATGTGTGTGTTCATGTGTGCATGGGTCTGTGTGCGCGTGTGTGTGTTTGTTTGTGTGTGGCTTTGTGTCTGTTTGTGCGTGTGTTGATCTGTGCATGTTTGTGACATTGTGTGTGTTTTTGTTTGTGGGTTTGTGCCTGATTTTGAGTGTATTTGCAAGTGTGTCTGTGCTCATCTGCAAGTGTTTGTGTGTGTTTGTGTGCGTATATCCAAGTGTGTGTGCGTGCAGGTGTGTGTGTGTGCATGTGTGTGTTATATAAGCAGAACACCTGCAGAGCTCTGGGTCTGTTTTCTCCAAACATTTGATCTCCTACCTGAAGTTCTGTTAAATTGCAGGAAAGAGTTCCTCTTTAAACCTCCTCACAACACCACTGACACACAGAGAGAAGACTTCAGCTGAGAGTGAGGGCGGGGCTGACCTCAATGCTACTAGTGATGTCATCATGCTAATTAAATATGCACATTGTGATTGGCTAAAGGTGGAGGAGTCTCTCAGTCAGAGATTTAATCAGATATTGTAGAGCCCAATATTTTGCATTCATTCATTCATTCATTCATTTTCTATCAGCTTAGCCCCTTATTTATCAAGAGTCATCACAGCAGAATGAACTGCCAACTATTCCATTTTATGTTTTACACAGCGGATGCTTTTCCAGCTGCAACCCAGTACTGGGAAACTCCCAAACACACTCATTCTCTCACACACTCATGCACTACGACCAATTTAGTAAATCAATTTCTGCAATAGCGCATGTGTTTGGACTGCGGGGGAAACCAGAGCGGGGAGAACATGCAAACTCCACACAGAAATGCCAACTGACCCAGGTGAAACTCGAACCAGTGACCTTCTTGCTGTAAGGCCACAAATAAAAGTTAAAAATAAAAGTATTCCACATTGAAATAAAGATTTTAAGTGACGCTAATTAAACTAGTATACGTTTAGCTAATTGTCAGTCTTTTACATGCAGGATTTCTTTACAGTGTTCTGTTAAATATGTGCAAAAATTTTATTTCGGTATAAAAAATTTTTTTCCAGAATGAGAAAAAAATCTTACAATAGATTGTAAGTATATATTATTTAAAATATAAATCATAAACATAGCAATCATTTTAATATATAATTTTATATGATTGCTTATTGATTATTATCATTACATTTTCACATATTTCTTTGCATATATGTTTCGTTTAAAAAATGTATTTAAATATTTTTTATGAAGATTGTTTAAGATTATTTAAAGGTCCATTACCCCCATTATTATTTTGTCAACTCTAACTGCAGTTTGGCACTTTCACTTTCATTTAGGAATATTTCCTGCATGCCCCCTGTGACAAACCAGATATTGGATGCAGGAACTGATGGAAGAGTGTGGTTTTATTGGTGTGTTTGATACCGCACGGCGAATGGGGAGGAAAAAACCCTCTGCATTTCTCAGCCACTAAATTCCCTCTGTAGATATAGCGTCAGAAAGCCGTGTGTGTTTAGAATATCCTGTCTCCAAATTCTTGTTCTTTTACTTGTTTTGACAACACCAGTGATGTAGCGGACCACGCATCAAAACAACAACCCCCCCATAACCCCACCCACCCCCCACCCCCACTGCTATCCGCTTGTTAAGTGTGACGTCACGCGAAGCAGCTTCCGGGTCCAAGCGCTCTATTCAACTGAATGGGGAGACTCATGAAATGGTAATAATAAACTTTTACAAAGAGATTTAAGGCTTTCGAAAATCACGATGGCAGTATATATGTACATGCCGAATATCCGATGGCCAGAAAGTGATTCGTTTTTTTATTAATTGTTAATTTTTGTATTTGTTATGCAGCAAGCCCAGAGATTGTTGTGTACACTATGACTTTATATAAAATTTACTTTAACGTGTGATAGGAATAAAACGTGATCATAAACAAATGATTTCTCCACTCAAATGAATGGCGGCTTGGACCCGGAAACAGTATACATACGTCACAAACACATCACCACTTAACAAGCGGATAACACATGCACTATAGATCAACTGGATAAACTAAATTGGCCATAGTGTGTGTGTGTGTGTGTGTGTGTGTGTGTGTGGGTGTGTATGGGTGTTTCCCAGTACTGGATTGCCGCTGGAAGGGCATCCGATGTGTAAAACATATGCTAGAATAGTTGGTGGTTCGGTCCACTGTGGCGATCCCTAATAACTAAGGCACTAAGCCGAAGGAAAATGAATGAATGATTCCTAATGAAGGGCAACCAGCATGAATTATTTCACAAAGTGAAAGGTGTGGCGAGGCGGGATGGGGGTGTGTGTGAGGAGGAGGATCGGTAAAATGAGGTGCCGTATCAGATTTCAGAGGATCTGGCACCTAATTTTACTGATCCCCCTCCTCACCCACACCCCTGCCTCACCCAGCCCCACGACTCCCCAACCCTCTTCTCTTTCGTCTGCAACACACCATATCTTCCTACACCAAACACCCCAACACGCCCCCCCCCCCCCCCCCCCCACCACCACCACCCACCACCTAGC
>NC_141035.1:49827500-49917500 GCF_052040795.2 Danio rerio
CTGAAATAGTTGGTGGTTCATTCCACTGTGCCGATCCTTGATAAATAAGGAACTAAGCTAAAGTAAACTGAATGATTCTTTTGTTAAATTTACTCAGATATGTTGAAACCACAGACATTCACACACACTCACTCGAGTCCACACGGACAGACATTGGGACCGCAGCCCGAGCCGGACCTCTACTAATTGAATTCTCCACTAATTAAAATGATAATCAGATGCATTAATGATAATGATCTGACCCCTGCGGCTCTGCTTCTGCCTGCTCAGCAGATGCTTTTCTCTCCCTTTAGACCCGATGAGCAAATAGTTCAGTTTGCAGGAGTCCAAATCCGCAGCTAATAGAAACATCACATTAATATATTCACATTGGACTGATGGAAACACATGCTTTTACACAAATCACAGTCTGCAGATAGTGTCATGCAGAGCAGATTAAGTGTAATCAAAATTATGCAATCAGATTCTAACAATTAAATATTAGAGTACTAGATTTTTAAAATACTCGTAATTAGACTACAGTAACGACTTGATATACATCGAATGCAAATCAGCTTGACACCCCATCACTTTCAGACACGCCATCTAGTGTCTGAATAATGTGCAGGTTAGTGTATACTCCATCAGCTGTTTTAGTGTCTGTCAGCTTTGTGTTTTTGACAGTCTCCATCTAGTGTCTGAATAATGCTCAGGTTAGTGTATACTCCATCAGCTGTTTTAGTTTCTGTTGTGTTTTTGACTGTTTGGCTGCATCTAGTGACTGAATAATGTGCAGGTTAGTGTATACTCCATCAGCTGTTTTAGTTTCTGTTGTGTTTTTGACTGTTTGTCTCCATCTAGTGTCTGAATAATGCGCAGGTTAGTGTATACTCTATCAGCTGTTTTAGTTTCTGTTGTGTTTTTGACTGTTTGTCTCCATCTAGTGTCTGAATAATGCGCAGGTTAGTGTATACTCCACCAGCTGTTTTAGTTTCTGTTGTGTTTTTGACTGTTTGGCTCTATCTAGTGTCTGAATAATGCGCAGGTTAGTGTATACTCCATCAGCTGTTTTAGTTTGTTGTGTTTTTGACTGTTTGGCTCCATCTAGTGTCTGAATAATGCGCAGGTTAGTGTATACTCCATCAGCTGTTTTAGTTTCTGTTGTGTTTTTGACTGTTTGGCTCCATCTAGTTTCTGAATAATGCGCAGGTTAGTGCAGTGGTTCTCAAAGTGGGGGTCGGGACCCCCCGAGGGGTCGCAGGCCAATGAAGGGGGGGTCGCCTGGTGATTTCCAAAAATCTATTTATTTTTATTAAACCATAAGAATTAACATTTTAATCCATAACCTATTTAAAAAAATGTTGTTTACAGTTACTATATACACTTCTGTAAATAGTAACTTTATAAGCTTATAGTTACTAGTTCTATTGGATTGCGACCCCTCAGGTAATTACATTATATTAAAGACTCAGTAATAGCGTCAGATGCAGCAGATTGGTTTTATAAGACCAGGTTAAACTTTCTGGCACATTTACAGCACCGACATACATTTAAAAAAAAAAATAAAATGAAGAATAGACTTTGGTTTATTGGTGTGTGTGCGCCATTGCATGCAAGGTTTCTGTATTTATAATCACCTCAGAGGATATTGGGGGTCGAGAGTCACTGGCATTGTTATATTGGGGGTCGCGAGCTGAAAAGTTTGGGAACCCCTGGGTTAGTGTATACTTCATCAGCTGTTTTAGTTTCTGTTGTGTTTTTGACTATTTGGCTCCATCTAGTGTCTGAATAATGCACAGGTTAGTGTATACTCCATCAGCTGTTTTAGTTTCTGTTGTGTTTTTGACTGTTTGGCTCCATCTAGTGTCTGAATAATGTGCAGGTTAGTGTATACTCCATCAGCTGTTTTAGTTTCTTTTGTGTTTTTGACTGTTTGTCTCCATCTAGTGTCTGAATAATGTGCAGGTTAGTGTATACTTCATCAGCTGTTTTAGTTTCTGTTGTGTTTTTGACTGTTTGGCTCCATCTAGTGTCTGAATAATGCGCAGGTTAGTGTATACTCCATCAGCTGTTTTAGTTTCTGTTGTGTTTTTGACTGTTTGGCTCCATCTAGTGTCTGAATAATGTCCAGGTTAGTGTATACTTCATCAGCTTTTTTTAGTTTCTGGCAGCTTAGTGTTTTGACTGTCTCCATCTAGTGTCTGAACAATTTGCAGGTTATTTTATACTCCATCAGCAGTTTTAGTTTCTGTCAGCTTTGCATTTAATTAAAGATTTTAAAAAATATTACGACTCAGAACAGCATTTTTTGTCAAGTATTTTTGTAATAAGTTGGATAAAGTGCATCCAGGTGGTTATTGCAGAATAAAACCATTCAGTCACTTCAGGCTTTATTCTGCAATAACAACCTCTTTGATGTACTTGATCCCTTCACTATACTATACTATACTATACTATACTATACTATACTATAATATGCTATGTTATACTATACCATAGAAAAGTATAATAAATTGTATAATTTCAAGGACTATGAAAATATGTAATGCGCCCCACTTGTAAAGTGCTGAAAAAGTTTGAAAATGCATCTGGAAAGTGCTTGGAAAAAGTCTTTATATTGAACTTTGGAAAAGCTGTAAGAACCCTGTGTACCTTTTTGCATGACAGAAACCCACATTTTCAGCTTCAACCAGGCTGTTTCACATCCACACACACTCTGAATCATGAGAGCCAATATATAGCAAATCTAATTTAACATATATTACCACATTTAGACGGAGAATAATAATCTCTTTAAGGGGAATCATGACTGGAGGAGGACTGAAGTGATTGGCCATTGTACTGCAAACAACCTTTGAGGAGAGTGTTTTTAAAACAGTGATATTTCTGAGTCTCGCTGTGCGTTCGGCTTTGATTTGCTTCATCGTTCATGCTTCGGCAACACACTGAGAGTTTAATATAAATGCCTTTCCTTTCTAAATCTACCTTTACTAGTAAAGCCTTGCAACCGTGCACTGACACAATTTCATATAAGCCTCGGGAATGGAAAACACACAAACATCGGTAGATAAACTGAAGCCGGACAAACATGTTTGTGATTGAAGTTCTTAAATAGGACTTGAGTAAATCCGTGCTGTGGCTGGACTGCAGATTTTGGTCAGTGTTTCCTGGAGCTTCGTTCCGCTGCATTTCCATCCACTCATGCATGTCTCATCCTGCCAGGTATGATAATTAAAGCCATGTTTTTTTTAATTGCTTTGACCAGCAGACCAGAGCGTGAGCACGCAGATGCAGAAACCACTGGGTCGTGGTGCACACTGTCAATCACTCTATGCAAAAACCACCTGCATGCACATCGAAATGTTGCATTCATAAACTAAATAAACAGTGCAAGTGTGGAAGAAAATTTTGTTGGGGCGGGAGTATATATAATAAGTATATATATATATATATATATATATATATATATATAAATATATATATATATATATATATATATATATATATATATATATATATATATATATATATATATATATATATATATATACTAATGTTTAGAATGTCTTATTTGCAAAATATTAAGATATTTTTATTAGCGTCTGCCAAAATATCACAATGTTATCCTACTCTATTATATGTGACCAGGGTTGCCAGGTTTTCACAACAAAATTAACCCAATGGCCAATTAAAAATACCCTTAAACTAGCCCAATGGGCATTCACCATTGGTTAATAGATTTTAAACATGACATGTACGGGGTGTCAGACACATATCAAAAGTAGTCCAAATCTGCTGGAAAATTGTGAACTTTGCAACACTATGTGTGACGTCAAGTACAGTTTCACAAACTAACTTCGAGAGGAGCGCTTGATATGATTGATCGCAGCTGGTCTCTCATCTGTAAACATTATCAAGCCAATCAGATTAATCCAAGCTCACTATAAGTAGCCTGGCTAATACTACTCCATAGTCTTCGTTTTCCGAAGAAACCCCCTTGATCCACTCTATCTCCCCCTTTCCTTCTTTACCAGGGGGAGCTCTCGAGAACTACCTGATCTCGTACTCCCATACATTCTCATTAACCAGGCGGTAGCCCTGGGCTCAATTATCTCCGAGCTCAGAGTTCTCTCCTGGGACCGCATTCCAAATCTGCCAATAGTGTCAAGCAATGTCTAAGTGTCAACTCTTGAAATAAGGGAAAGCACAAAAGTAGAAAAACAATAAATGTTCAATATTTGTTTATTTTTAAATATTTAATTTAAGCTATTTATTTATTATTTGTTTAAAAAATCCACACACTATAGTTGTCTTCATAGCAACTATAGAATCACTACAACTTATGAATTACGGTAGTTGTTGTGTTACCATAGCAACTGTAGAATCACCACAACAGATCAACTACTGTTGTTGTTTTTGTTGTGTTAGCATAGCAACTATAGAATTCCCACAACAGATCAATTACAATAGTTGTTGTGTTGCTATAGCAACTGTAAAATCACCATAGCAGATCAATACTGGTGTCGTTATGTTACCATAGCAACTACAGAATCACCACAGCAGATCAATTACTGTTGTTGTTGTTGTTGTTGTATTACCATATCAACTATAGAATCCCCACAACAGATCAATTACAATAGTTGTTGTGTTGCCATAGCAACTGTAAAATCACCATAGCAGATCGATACTGTTGTCGTAATGTAACCATAGCAACTATAGAATCACCACAACAGATCAATCATTGTAGTTGTCATGTTACCATAGCAACTATAGAATTACAACAACAGATCAATCATTGTCTTTGTTGAGTTACCATAGCAACTATAAAATTATCACAACAGATCAATTACAATAGCTGTTGTGTTGGCATCGCAACTATAGAATCATCACAACAGATCAATCATTGTAGCTGTTGTGTTACCATAGCAACTATAGACTTATCACAACAGATCAATTGTTGTTGTTGTTGTTGTTTCATAGCTACTGTATAATTGCCACAGCAATGAATTACTATAGTTGTTGTGTTACCATAGCTACTACAGAATCACCACAAAAGATCAATTGCTGTTGTTGTTGTGTTACTATAGCAACTATAGAATTACCACAACAGATCAATAACTACAGTTGTTGTGTTACCATAGCAACTGTAGAATCACCACGGCAGATCGTTTACTGTTGTCATTGTTACCATAGCAACTGCAGAATCACCACAGCAGATCAATTACCGTTGTTGTTTTTGTATTACCATAGCAACTATAGAATCATCACAACAGATCTAGTACTGTTGTTGTTGTGTTACCATAGCAACTATAAAATCGCCACAACAGATCAATCCTTGTAGCTGTTCTGTTACGATAGCAAATATAGGATCACCAAAACAGATCAATTACTATAGTTGTTGTGTTACCATAGCAGCTGAAGAATCACCACAGCATATCGATTACTGTTGTCGTTATGTTACCATAGCAACTATAGAATCACCACAACAGATCAATCATCGTAGTTGTCATATTACCATAGCGACTGTAGAATCACCACAGCAAATCAATTACTGTTGTTGTTGTTGTTGTGTTACCATAGCAACTTTAGAATCACCACAATAGATCAATTACTATAGTTGTTGTGTTACCATAGCAGCTGAAGAATCACCACAGCATATCGATTACTGTTGTCGTTATGTTACCATAGCAACTATAGAATCACCACAACAGATCAATCATCGTAGTTGTCATATTACCATAGCGACTGTAGAATCACCACAGCAAATCAATTACTGTTGTTGTTGTTGTTGTGTTACCATAGCAACTTTAGAATCACCACAATAGATCAATTACTATAGTTGTTGTGTTGCCATAGCAGCTATAGAATCACCACAACAGGTCAATTCAAGTGTTTTACTGTAGTATAATTATAAAAGTGCTATAGTATTTACTGTAAAGGACTATAGTATTATTCCATGTGGGATGTGTAAGCTGATGGAGCCTGCATTACTCAGCAGTGTGTTTATTATGGTTTGTCATGCGTGACAGTGTTTCTCCGCTGTTCTCCAGAGAGTCATCGCTCGTCCTGCTCTTCTCTCTTCACCTACAGTCAAATGATCCATCGATGGATCTGCTGGTGTGTCTGCGGCTCCTGCTGCGGGTCCAGTCCCTGCGGATCTGACTCAACATCACTCATTCCTCTGTCAGCAGATCGATGAGACACGTCGGTATGTCACCTGATGGACAACAGCTTCACACAACACCGTCGTTCAGTTATCTTCAGAGTTTACTCATTTTGGATTTTGCATTGTCAGGATGCAACAAAATAGCAAGTTTGTAAAATTCTGGGGCTGTATGTGACGTTTACTTACTCTCACTCATTTTCCTTTGGCTAAATATCTGCTTAATCAGGGGTCACCACCGCAGAATGAACCACCAATAACTCTGGCATATGTTTTTACACAGCAGATGCCCTTCCAGCCCCTAACCAGAGTAAAACGTCAGTGCTGGAAAACACACAAACACTCTTATTCAAACATCACAGCCAGTTAGCTTTGAACTGTGGGGGAAAACATTTGAATTAACCATGCAACTATTGTCGCATACTAATATGTTTTTAGAGTTAGTAAACTTTTTACCTTTATACAAACTTTCAGTATCCAAAATAATTTATTTAATAGCATTATTCCTTATGTTACAGTCACCATGAAGCAGAAGTTAAGATTGTCCTTTTTCCTCTATCATGATGTACATCCCCTTAAAATGGTCCTGAAATTAGACGACAATATAGGGCAGTGCATGATTTCATCCTTTGGGAAGATGGGCATTGTAACAAAAACAAAATAAAGAAGATTGCCCAGGCACAAGACATGACCTGATAGCTCCTCCCTAAATTACTGATAGTCCCGCCCAAATGACCAATAGCCTCTCCTTAAATGACTGATAGTCTCACCCTAAAGATCTCATAGCTCCGCCCTAATTTAATGATAGTTCCGCTTTAAATGGCAGATAGTCCCTCCCTAAATGACTGATAGCCCTTCCCTAAATGACTGAGAGCCCCACCCTAAATTACTGATAGCCCCTCCCTAAATTACGGTAAGCCCCGCCCTAAATTACTGATAGCTCCTCCCTAAAAGACTTCGCCCTAAATGACCTATTGCCTGCCCCTAGATTGCTGATAGCTCCACCCTAAATGACTGATAGCCCTTCCCTAAATGACTTCACCCTAAATGACTGATAGCTCCACCCTAAATTACTAATAGCTCCAACCTAAATGCCTGATAGCCCCGCCCTAAATGGCTTATAGCTCCGCCCCAAATGACTGATAGCTCCACCCTAAATTACTAATAGCCGTTCCATAAATGACTTCACCCTAAATGACTGAAAGTCCCGCCCTAAATGACTGATAGCCCGCCCTAAATGACCGATAGCCCGTCCCCCAATGACTCCACCCTAAATGACCTATTCCCTGGCCGTAGATTGCTGATAGCTCGACCCTAAATGACTGATAGCCTCTCCCTAAAAGACTCCACCCTAAATTACCTATGCCCAGCCCTAGATTGCTGATAGCTCCACCCTAAAGGATAGCCTGCTGATAGCCCTTCCCTAAATGACTTCGCCCTAAATGACTAATAGCTCCAACCTAAATTACTGATAGCCCCTCCATAAATAACTGATAATCCCACCCCAAATGACTTTTAGCCCCACCCTAAATGACTTCACGCTACATGACTGATGGCTCCGCCCTAAATTACTGATAGCCCCACCCTAAATGTATGATAGCCACGCCCCAAATGACTGATAGCTCCACCCTAAATGACTTATATCCCTTCCCTATATTACTGATAGCTCCACCCTAATTGCCTTATAGCCCCTCCCTAAATGACGGATAGCTCCCACCTAAATGACTGACAGCCCCACCCTAAATGACTGAAAGCCCCTGCCTAAAAGCCTACACCCTAAATGACCCATGCCTGGCCTTAGATTGCTGATAGCTCCACCCTAAATGACTGATAGCCCTTCCCCAAATGATTTTCAGCCCCACCCTAAATTACTGATAGCTCTGCCCTTAATTATTAATAGCTCCACCCTAAATGCCTGATAACCCCGCCCTAAATGACTGATAGCTCCACCCTTAATGCCTGATAGCCCCACCCTAAATGACTGATAGCTGCACCCTAAATGACTTATAGCCCTTGCCTAAATGACTTCACCCTAAATGACTGGTAGCTCCGCCCTAAATTACTAATAGCTCTGCCCAAAATGACAGATAGCTCCACCCTAAATGCCTCATCGCCCCGCCCAAAATGACTGATAGTATAGTTTATATAAGTGCCACAATACAAATATGAAGAGTAAATGTTGATGTCATTCCAACTTTAAGCATCCAATTATAACTCTCATTAGATTCTCATTATCACCACACACTAATATAGTGCAATTAATAAGGACAAAACTCAATAGGCAAACATATTATATTACAATAATAAGAATTTGGGATGAAAATGTGTTTTTAATCGTCATTAAATACCCTCAGAATGCCAGCTAAATGGCTTTATATTCTTAGTCTGAGGTGATTTATTTGGTGCAACAGTCCAGACGTGTTTCTCCGCAACTCATCCGGAAGCACAACACTGCTTCAAAGCAGGAAAAGCTGAGGAAAAGCTCTCAGATGTGAGCTGAGGTTTCTTCAGAAAGTAGTGTTTATGATGAGCTTTCGCAGCACATATTAATGATGCACATCAATAACAGTTCTCTGTGCTCTGCTCTGATCCTAAAGCACACTTAATATTTCATTTCTTGTGTTTATTTCTCTCAAACAAGCCCGTATTTCTGCTCCATCCTCTACTGAAAGAGCTCTGTTTGTTATTACCGCAGTGTAAATCTCATTACATAACAGCGGTGTGTGATTTCAGCCCTTCGCTGGCTTTGTTTCACTAGTTTAACATCTGTGTTTGTTTGTGTGTGTTTGAGAATGAAGCATAAAGTATAGTGCATCTGAACACAGGTTTGCGGTTTGAGTTGTAATGGAAAGCTTTCATGGCCTGGATCACACTAATGCCCGAGGATGTCAACAACTTTTAGGGGCTTTCTGTAAGTTGCAGATGCTTTTCAAAGACGTTATGAATGCAGGGCTCTCTTAGACAGGCGATGTTCTGTTTTGAAACTATTTTTGTCAAGCAGAGCTATAGAGAGATATAGATATGGTTTTTACCGCTACTCGGAATATTCGGACAGAAGTAGCATGTTAGTTAGAAATGACTGTATTAATGAGTGTAATCGAAGCCGGCACCTCTCTCTAAAATGTAACTACATGTCGCAACGACGCGTAGCGCAAGCTCTGTGATTGGTCAGCTTGGTAGAGCTGACGAGTCTGGGCGGGACCGAAAGCCGCGTGAATGGTTCGAGCCTGATGGAGCAATTGTTTGTTTGGTTTTTGGAGTCCCGTGAAGGAGCTCCAGATGGAAAGTTTTGTTTTGTGTTTACCTCATGGTTAAAGTTGTTGCACGTCTGCCGGTTCCTGCCTCAAAATGAGCGAGTTCGAGCCACTTGTACATCCCGGAAGTGTTCAGGAAAAGCAAAACAGCAGCAAAGAAACTCGACACAGAGGAACATTTACACCTCAGTGCCAACTAGTGTTTCGGAAGTGTTAATGCAGACCAACAGACGCCGGTCACTTGACGCAGAAGTATAAACCAGGCTTTAGCGTTGGCTCAACACATAAGAGAGGATTCTGCTGTCATTTTCACTAAGGGACGTGCGCTTGTGTTTTCAGGAGGCGTGGCTTTGAACGGCAGGGGTTCAGAGATTTATGCTAACAGGCTAGCATTGTGGCAGATCACCTACTGCACCTTTAAATGTTAGTTTAGGTTCCCTGAATAAAAAAAAAACACAAACAACATATCATTTGTAATATCATATTCATAAACGCTGAATTTAATACCAGAATTAAACGTTTTTTCATTGTTTGTTAAAGTTTACTAGCTAATGTAAACAAATGTTTTTCTATTGAAACTAACTGTATATTATGTATAAAAGCTGTTTATATAACTGTATATTATATATTCATCCATTTATTCGTTGCTTTAGTGTCTATTCATCATTTTTGTTTTTTCCATAGGAATGATAAGTCGGCTGTGGTTTAAAGCGTGTTGAGAGATGTCCTCCAGTCGGATGATGAAGATGGACTCATTACTAAATGCAGATCTGCGTTGCAGTTGCCAGCTTAAACAAATTCATCTGCCAATAAGCATGAGGACCAGAGCCGTGCTGTAAGATTCATCTCATCTGCAGATTAATCATGGTGAACGTAAGAAATGACAGTGCATGTGGCCGCTGGCGGCTAGCAGTGAAGCAGACACTAATGACACGCCATTAATTACCAAGACTAATTGCAAAGACCTGGTCTGCATCACCATGACGACAGCGTCCTGCAGCACTGAAGTGTCTGCTTGTTCATTAACACCTGGAAACTCACAAATATCCTGAACTAGAGATCCTCTAACTGAATGGGTTGTCAAGGTGTCACTATGCTAGGATGGTTGGGTTATGCAGTGTAGCTGTGCAACCATAGCAACTATAGAATCACCACAACAGATCAATAACTATAGTTGTTTCGTTATTATAACAACTTTAGATTCACCACAACAGATCAGTTACTCTAGTTGTTGTATTACCATAGCAACTACAGAATCACCGCAACAGATCAGTTACTATAGTTGTTGTGTTACCATACCAACTATGGAATCACCACAACAGATCAAGTACTAGAGTTGTTGTGTTACCATAGCAACTATGGAATCACCACAACAGATCAGTTACTATAGTTGTTGTGTTACCATAGCAACTTTAGAATCACCACAACAGATCAATTAAAAGTTGTTGTGTTACCATAGCAACTATAGAATCACCACAACAGATCAGTTACTATAGTTGTTGTGTTACCATAGCAACTATAGAATCCTCACAATAGATCAGTTACTATAGTTGGTGTGTTACCATAGCAACCATAGAATCGCTACAACAGATCAGTTACATAGTTGTTGTTACCATGGCAACTTTACAATCATCACAGCAGATCAATTACCATAGTTGTGTTACCATAGCAACTTTAAAAACACCACAACATATCAATTACTATAGTTGTTGTGTTACCATAGTAACTATAGAATCACTACAACAGATTAATTACTATAGTTGTTGTGTTACCATAGCAACTATAGAATCACAACAACAGATCAATTACTATAGTTGTTGTGTTACTATAGTGACTTTAGAATCACCCCAACAAATCAATTACTAAGCTTTTTTGTCACCATAGCAACTTTCGAATTACCAAAAACAGATCAATTACTGTAGTTGTTGTGTTACCATAGCAACTTTAGACAACATATCGTTTACTAGCATAGCAACTTTATAATGACTACAACAGATCAGTTGCTATTGTTGTGTTACCATATCAACTTTAGAATCGCTGCAACAGATCAAATACTATAGCTGTTGTGTTACCATAGCAACTTTAGAAACACCACAACAAATCAATTACTATAGTTGTTGCGTTACCAAAGCAATTATAGAACCACCACAACAGATCAGTTACTATAGTTGTTGAGTTACCATAGCAACTTTAGAAACACCACAACAGATCAATTTTTATAGTTGTTGAGTTACCATAGCAACTTTAGAAACACCACGGCAGATAAATTTTTATAGCGGAGTTACCATAGCAACTTAAGAAACACCACAACAGATCAATTTTTATAGTTGTTGTGTTACCATAGCAACTATAGAACCACCACAATGGATTAATTACTCTAGTTGTTGCATTACCATAGCAACTTTATAATCAACACTACAGATCAAATACTTTAGTTGTTGTGTTACTATAGCAACTATAAAACCACCACAACAGATCAATTACAAAAGTTGGTGTGTCACCACAATAGATAAACTTAAGTATTTTACAGTAGTATGGCTCGTAAACGCTACAGTATGTACTACAAATCACTAAATGATGAAAAAATCCAACCAGTTGCTGATGTTCTGGAACTCATCAAGCTTTATCTGAGGCATTTCTCCTCTGAAGAGCGACTCTAAAAGGCTTTTCTTTTTCGGTCAATAACAAATAACAGTTATTTCCGTTGCGAATCTTGTGAAGAGAATCGATGCGCAGACGCTCTTGATCTGCTTAATCGATGTGTGGAGTTGATTTGATGCGCTGTGACATTTGTGCCCGCAGACGTGTGTTCAGGCCTCTGCGGGTGGAGGATCTGCTTAATTGAGGAGCTTTTAGCAGCGTGTGTCTGTGAAGATAGTGCGCTGGAGACAGATGTTTCTAGATGAGCGAAGAAAGGTCACCTTCTACACAGAGTCCTGCTCCCGGAGGTGATGCTCGCGTGACATTTTCCTCTCAAAACCACGATGAACTCACAGCTGATAGGAAAAGCAGCTCAGACTTTTATGCAATTAAAAAAAGAGACTCAGAAGTCAAGTCATATCAAGTCGATATAAAAAAAAATATTTTAACAAAAAAATTAATTTAAATGTTACTACATTTCATTTGTTTAAATTCAGTCCATATACTTGTTTCCAACCACAAGTCCAAAGACGTGGTACAGGTGGACTGGGTAGGCTAAATTGTCCGTAGTGTATGAGTGTGAATGAATATGTGTGGATGTTTCCCTGAGATGGGTTGCGGCTGGAAGGGCATCCGCTGTGTAAAACATATGCTGGATAAGTTGCCGGTTCTTTCCGCTGTGGTGATCCCAGATTAATAAAGGGACTAAGCCGAAAATAAATTGAATGAAAGAACACAACACTGTATGTGAAAGCTATTTTAAGGCTATATATAACACACACTAAACAGTAATATCACTACATACACGCATATATATATATATATATATATATATATATATATATATATATATATTGATATAGGTCATTCTGAAAACGTAACCCTGCGTACGTTTCTGGAGCCCACGATTTACGTAAAAACGGAGGATTGAGCATGTGGTGTTTCTGAGTGGAGCTGGCACGTTTTCCCCAGTGCTTCCCGTTTTTCCTCAAAGCCTAAATACGCTCTGGATTACAGACCACTTAAACCTACGTCTCTTTTACTAGTCGTCTTGCTCTCAGGAAGTTCACCTTAGCCTTAGCTGCAGGGGAGTTTGAGATCGCCCTGAGCTCAATCTCCTCTCGCCTCACAAAGGGAGGGAGCCCTGGACTCGAGGATCTCTTGACTCAGGGCTCTCTCCTGGGACAGCATGCCAAACATGCTTTTGTAAGTCATGAGCTAAGTGTGAACTCTTGAAATGATCAATGTTATTAGCCCCTTTGGGAAATTATTTCCCATTGGCAACAGAACAAACCACTTTTGTCCAATAGTTAACCAAATTAACTTATTAAAATACATACGGGAGCAAGTGATCATACTAAGTTGGATTTCATTTGAAACTATTAAAACTTCATTTCCATTTAATAACTTTACTAACTTAACTTACATTTGTTACATTAGGCTTTAAACATTTCCAAAATAACTTTATATCGTTTAAAAAAAATTAAACAAGTTTAAATGTTTAGGATTACACACAGTGTTCAGCATATATGTGTATGTAACGGATCTACTTTCACTCAATGAAATTGAGACGACACCAAGAGCTGCTTTCCTTCACTTTATATAGTCCTGGAGAAGACAATTAAACACAATTATGTTGTCTTCTGCCTGCACTGCACATCCGACCCCCTCAGCAATACACAGCAGCATTGTGACTGGTCAAATGAATTGTTTTCTTAACAATATATGTAATTACATTAGATAACTTTCACAATTTATACACAATTACACTTTTAGAAATTATCAATTTAAAATGTGCAGGAAAACACTTTTTTTCTACAATTTCAAGAAAATGAACATTTCTTTATCATTAGAAACCAAACTCAACTACAAACAAAAATGCATGTGCAAAAACTACGCACAACAGAGCCACCTGGTGGACAACAAAAAATGTGCGTTGAGTAAAACAAAAGGCAAACAAAACAAAAAGACAGTAAAACGTACCTGGAGACGACAATTAAACACAATTATGTTGTCTTCTGCCTGCACTGCACATCCGACCCCTATTTACACAAAATAATTGAGTTTTCTCACTGAGAACTGAAGCAACATGCAGACAAAATGGCGATCTGCCATGCGGTTAGCACTTCTGTCAATATATAGAAAACATAGCATATTTGTAATATAATACATAATATAATATATAATAAGTTATATAGTTTCCATAAAAATTATAAACACTTGCTTTAGAACGATAGAAATATGAAATACAATCAGGAGCAACGCTCTACACAACCTACCCTCAGCAATACACAGCAGCATTGTGAGGGTGGGAGGGGAAAAAAACAAACTACGGCAACACAAGAGGTACAAAAAGGGGCGGTGTGCAGGTTAAACACTGCCATAGTAAATAAATGAAAATGACTCCAAAATCATTCTTAAAATGATAAAATGCACAAATATGAAATAAAATATTTAAATAAATAAAAATCACAATATAATTTGAAAAATGTTATAATTTTAACAGAGTGCAATTGTAACTCTGTTACACGTACACCCCTCACAAATCTTTTAAATTCATATTTTTAATAGGAAGCTTTACAAAATTATATTTGTGCATGTACATTAGATTAGTCAGTACTGAAATTATTAAATACACATAAAAAACTGAAAAAATGGAAAAATGTAGTTGGAATGGTGTACATTGTAAAAAAAATGCAGGGTTCCAAACAATTCCCTCATATTGTCCCGACACAAATTGATTAAGTTAACTTAACACTTTTAACAAATGTATGTGGATTGAACATACAAAAATTAAGTTGTCCCAATGAAATCTTAAGAATTGTGTTGTTTCAGCTCATTTTAAATAAGTAGTAGTTAGTAAAAAATACTTTTTGAGTGTAGGTTGTTTTTTTTTTGTTTTGTTTTTTTGCAATATATTGCTTCAATTTAATTGTATTATCTTTCATTTTGTAAATGTGGTTACTGTAATCAGGCCCGTGCAGAGACCATCCAAAGGGCATGTGCAGGATTAATTTTTTGAAGAGTGGGGGGGAGGTGGGGGGTTTTGTCGCGCGCTTATTGATAAGCAGTGTTGCCACGGGCATACGGAACAGCGGTGTTGTCGCGCGCGTTCTGATCAGCAGTGTTGCCGCGCGTACTGTAAAGCGTGGGGGTGGTGAGCGCGCATAATCAAGAGCGATGTTGTTGCGAAACTACTGAAGGGCTGGAGGGGGATGTGTTGCGGGGGCACTTTTGATAATTTTGGAAGGACAATTTCTAGCCAAGACTGAAAAGGGCATATGCCCTCCACAGGTTGAGCCCTATGTGTGCACGTGCCTGACTGTAATTAATATATTTTTAAATACTTTTAAATTGTGAATATCACAGTAACTTCAGTTTGCTGTATATCAAAGCACAAATTCTAATGCTTGGAAGGTGTATATGCTGTTCAAATACAATAATTGTATTTGTTATACTGCAGTGTCCTCTGTCATGCATCTGTATCCTAAAAACTAAGCATATCTTCCCACTGAGCGTAACTCCATACACCAAGAAATTAACTAAACATAATGCTATATTTAATTCAAAGGCTTCAGAATAAAATATGATGCTCTCTTGCAAATGAAGCTAAACTCTCAAATTATCTGTAATCATCACTCATACGTAATTGTATATTAATATAATGCGACTAATTGATAGCCATTAAAATATAAGCTGTAAAAGTGAAAGGCTGGGATGTTTTCCCATGGCATTTGGCAGAGGGAGTGGGCTTGCAGTGAATTTCTTGCCTCATTGAGATTTGGAGATTTAGAGTCGTCCTCTTGGAGTTCGAAATTATTCAGTTTATCATATATTTTACGAAATAGTCCATACAGCACGTTTGAAGACTAATCACACGAAGACCTGGCAATATGTAGTAAAGTGTTTAAATTGGTAATAATAATTAGTTTTTTGGGGGCTCAGTGGTTAGCACTGTGGCCTCACAGCAAGAACGTTGCTGGTTGGAGTCCTGGTTGGGCCAGTTGACATTTTTGTGTGGAGTTTGCATGTTCTCTCTGTGTTAGCATGGGTTTCCCCCACAGTCCACAGTATGCTGTATAGGTGGATTGGGTAAGGCAAGGCAAGGCAAGGCAAGTTTATTTATATAGCACTTTTCATACACAATGGCAATTCAAAGTGCTTTACATAAACAAGAATAAAAGAAACAAGTAAAATAAAAATAAAAACAAATAATTAAAAAATGCTGTTTTTTCTATAGTAGTCTCAGATCTACATTTAATAGACACCAGATTTGAATGATTTGCTAAACGGCCTGATGAAGTCTTTGGTTTTCTGTCACTTAACACAACACATATCTGCTTAGAGAAAGCTGCAGACACACTGGGTTCCTGCTTGTTCTGAAAACATTTGATAAAGACACTGTTATCTAAGCAGGTCCCCGACACACATCACAGAGAGCTCTTGTGTTCACCAGCTGAAGATGGGGCGTTGTTGTTTGGGCCCTGGCGGTGTGATCGGAGGGCTCTTCCAGGTGGGCTCATAGGTGGTTGTGGAGCAGGCCGCTTTTTGGTTGGTAACTGGGGGCTTGCGGCAATGGAGTGTGAAAGTTTAGTTCCAGCATACACCAGTTCCTCCATCTTTTTTGAAAAACCCAAGAGTGGTGAACATTGTGACAATGAGAACGTGTCCGGTGACAGAGGCTGTGCATCTGGAGATTCTGTCTGCAGAAATATGTTTTCCTGAGGATCATTTTTGAGTGACGAGACTTGATGCTGTTCTGATGCGTCACAGTCTGCCTGTGTTGAGCAGAGGGCAACTGATAGTGTCTCTATCAACATTGGGTGTTTTGGCTGCGTGGCATTATCACTGTCCTTGGGTGATTCGTCAGCCACAAGTCCACTCAGGAGCTGATTTGAAGTCCTGTGGTCATCCGGACATTTGCTAGGTGTGTGTTTGCAATTCAGTTCAGTGGCATACACAGCTGATGGATGATTGAGGGAGAAAAAAATATTGTCCTTTAGCACCTTTGCACCAAGCTTGTTTGGATGAAGGCCGTCTGATGTAAACAGCTGTCTTTGGTTCCAGAAGAGATTGAAGTTGTCGATGAAATTCAGTCCTTTCTTGTTACATGTTTTCTGTAGCCATACATTTAGACCAAGAAGCCGTGAAAACATATTTGTCCCTCTTGCAGGGAGTGGTCCACTTATGAACGCCTGAACCTTCAATCTTTCAGCTGTTTCCAAGAGCTCACAGAAATCTTTCTTGAGCAGTTCTGACTGTTCCTTCCGAATATCATTCTTCCCCACATGGATGATAATCCGTTTTGCCGTCTTGTGCTTTTTCAGAATTTCCTCAAGTTCTTTGTTTACATCAGAAACTGTTGCATGAGGAAAGCAGTATGTCATTGTAGATCTGCTCCTGAAATTCTTGATTATTGAATCTCCTACGACTAGTGTTCTTATCTCAGGTAAAATCGGAGCAGAATGCCGCTGTCTAGTCGGCCTTGAGCCTCTGTTCCATGCAGAATTAGTTGCTGAATCATGCAATCTCTGTCTGACTACATTTGGGGATTCTTCACCCATATTACTCAAAACTTCATATCTGTTCTGAAGCTGTATTTGAGTCCGAGCTGTATTTGGGGTAGAAGACGCTAATGCGGCAGCGTATGATCTGACCCCTCGAGTACCCTTTGGTCTCGCACCTTGTTTATGCCAATGCTCATTTTCAACAGTTCTTTTCTGTTTTTCTGTGCTCAAAACAGTAGCAGGAACAGATTTATGGGACTCACCGGCTGTGTGCTGAGAGAATCCATAATGAAGCTGAAGTTCTGGTCGGATCGCAAGCAACTTCGTTTCAAGAACTGCAATCTTTTGTAGAAGTTTGTGGCAGTTTGTACAGCAGTGAGAATCTGAATTAATCCGATCCAGAGGCATTTTCACAGCCGTGTCTTCCCGTCTCCGGAATGTAAGCAGCTGATAGCTGGTAGCGGGAGGATTGTTTAGACGGTAATTCCTTTCTTGTTAGTAAAGCTATATTCCAGAAAGTTTGTAGAATCGATGCTGATCTTCAAGCCGTGTTGTTTGAGCACTGTGCTGATAGGCTCAAGTTAAAATTAGGGTATAAGATATAAAAGCAAGAGTGCGAAGAGCGGAGCAGTGGGCAAAGACGTCCGAACAGTAGCAAAGCAGGAAGTCAAAAAAACCTTAGACAAATAGACAAATTTGGCTGTAGTGTTTTAGTGTGTGTTTGAATGACTGTGTATGGGTGTTTCCCAGTATTGGCTTGTGACTAGAGGGACATTCATTCATTCATTTTTCCACAAACTTATCCAGCATATGTTTTTACACAGCGGATGCCCTTCCAGCTGCAACCCATCTCTGGGAAACATCCATACACACTCATCCACACTCATACACTGTGGACAATTTTAGCTTACCCAATTCATCTGTACCGCGTGTCTTTGGACTGTGGGGGAAACCGGAGCACCCAGAGAAAACCCATGCGAACGCAGGGAGAACATGCAAACTTTACACAGAAACGGCAACTGACCCAGCCAAGGCTCGAACCAGTGACCCTCTTGCTGTGAGGTGACAGCACTACCTACTGGGCTACTGCGTCGCCTGGCTGGAAGGACATCCGCTGGGTAAAACATATGCTGGAATAGTTGGCGGTTCATTCTGCTGTGGTGACCCCTGAAATAGAGACTAAACCAAAGAAGAATAAACGAATGAATGAATGAAAATATTACTCTACGCTAAATTGCATACATTAATATTATAAAACATTCTTTGTTTTTAGCCCATCATGATCAGTTATGTGGTTGTCCCACTCCTACAAACACACACTAATCATCATCAGTTATGTGGTTGTCCCACCCCTACACACACAGTAGCCAATCATCATGTGGTTGTTCCACCCCTACACACACTTGCCAATCATCATCAGTTATGTGGTTGTCCTACTCCTACACACACACACTAATCATCATCAGTTATGTGGTTGTCCCACCCCTACACACATTAGCCAATCATCATAAGTTATGTGGTTGTTCCACCCCTACATACACCTGCCAATCATCATCAGTAATGTGGTTGCCCCACTCCTACACACACACACTAATCATCATCAGTTATGTGGTTGTCCCACCCCTACACACATTAGCCAATCATCATAAGTTATGTGGTTGTCCCACCCCTACATACACTCGCCAATCATCATCAGTTATGTGGTTGTCCCACCCCTACGCACACACCATCATCAGTTATGTGCCCCACTCAAGCACAGCAGAGCAGGCCAACAGAGTCAGATGAAAACCATGTCAGTGAGCTCAGTTTCAAATTATATATCAATTATTTAATGCCGCATTTTATTGTCAGTAACAGTAATGGCATTGTAATGGGGCAAACAGTCATGTATTTTATGACTTGTTACTGGAAAAAGTTATTCTGTTAGTAACGCTGTTTATTATGCAATTAATCCATCACTGAATGAAACAAATATTTAAAAGTGTAATGACTGTCTGAGCAACACATTATTTAAAGGCAAAATAATCTAATCCATCAAAATGGATCGGTGCATTAAAAAGCAATGTGTTTGTCAGTGTTACCATGTTTGCTTATTATAAACAACTGTGTTCTTGCAGCAAACTGTTTTCTGTTCAGCAAATAAATGACTGTCCGGGAAGCAGAGAATGGTCAGAAATTAAAACACATAAATCAAACATTCATCCCCTTTAAGTCTAACTAGAAAAATTAGAGATTTCTTTGGTTCTGACGGGTCAATAAGCAAGAGCAGCGCCTTTAGCACACATTCCCTTAAAATATGAGTTCACGCTTTATTGAATGTGTTTCTCTTAGCATTAAAGAAATGCTCTATGATCTATAACGTTGTCATCGACCGTGTGGATGTATTACACAGCCGCAGGTTGAAGAATATAGTTGCGTTTTAGATAAAGTGAAAACAACAGCAGCACTGTAGCTTTACGTGTCGATGCTGAACTACATTAATGCATATGCATTTTCTAGACATGCATATTCATGAGGTTTACAGTCATGCATGAACACAGAGGTTATGCATTTTAATAATTGATGAGGAAAGCTGGTTATTATTCAGCAGGTTATGACATGTTTTATTGCTTTCTATTAGAAAAACATTAGCTGAGAGTTAGCAGGGGTCATTACAGGCTCTTACTTTTTGATGAAGATGTTAACTATTAAGACATTTACAATACAGACGGGGAAATAACACGAACAATGAGACAAAATTATAAAAAAGGATTTAAAAAATGGTCAGCTGAACTGGTTCAGATTTGAGCCAAAGATTGCAACCCGAGCTCATTGTGGAAACGTAGCCCCGCGGACGCTTCTGAAGACCGCGAAATACATCCCGGGAGGTACGTATTCGAGCAGTTTTTGTTTTCGTGAATCCGCAAGAGGCACCTGTGCACGCTTTTTCGCGTCTCGGACACCTCTCGGAAGCGTGCGCCGTTCGCGCCCGCGCTGTTCTCGCGTGAAAAGAGCAGCCATCCGTCCGACTGACTGACTGAACGACTATACGATCGACCGGGCGGCCAGGCGGCCAATCGGCCGACCCAGCCGCGCTCCTCCTCCTCCTTCCCTAAACCCAAGCGATGATTTGCAAAAGCCGTCCAGAAAAAAAAGCAAAAGCCCTTGTCGGATTTTGACCACGTTTTCGGATCTCGCCCCGTCGCGAACTCGTTCGCTTTTATTTTTTTGGTTTCTGTTTTTCATCTTACCTGATTTCTGGAACAGCTCTTCCCCGGACTCGCCGTGGCTGGCTCCTCCTCCCTCCGGGCCTCCGCTCCCCCGACGTAACGCTGTGAGGTAAGCGGACAAACTGGTTGTGAAGGGTAAAGCCCTCCACACGGAGGCGAGCTGTCAGCCGGCGAGTGCAAAGAGGAGAGCAGAGCGGCATCACACCGGCCCCGCAGCGTTCGCTCGATGAAAAAAAACTAAACGCGGCCATACGTACCTCTGGCCACGTAAATTGCGGTCTCCAGAATCGTCCGCAGGGCTAAGTTTCCAGAATGAGCTTGGGTTGAAAGATTGGTTGTCGCCACATAAAAAAATACTATAGTAATTTATAATCTATGTCAGGTTACTGGAGACGAGGATCCAATCTTGGCCTATGGTTGACATTTGACCACATTCAACCCAGCGTTGGGTTAAAACAACAGAGAGACATCCCTTTTTTAAATGGAGAATATCCTCACATATCTGTATTATGTTTGTTTCATAAGCTGTTATGACTCATATAGCATGATATACAGGAATAAACAGCTGGACTTTATTTCAGAGGCGGTTTATGTATATATAAATATGCACTTTGGTGCAGATGAAAGGAAGATGAAATTGAAAGTAAGATGAAAGCCAGAAACTGAGATGAAATTCTGAAAGCTTGTCATGTAAATCAGTACATGAAAAATGTATATGAATATTATCTGTCACTCTAGATCTTCAATATTATGTCTCAGAGATGACATTCAGATGCTTGGTGTTATGATCAAAGCTTTGTAGCGTTTCGTATAAAACATTCCTCAAAAAACTCTGGTTGTGCATATTTGACCCATTTAATGTTGATTAAAGTTACTTGTAAAAGTTTTACATTACAATATTATGTCACTTCAATGATGTAATTGACTTAAAGTAATGTGGAAGTTTGCTATGATGTTTTGCACTTTTCTTTTGTGTTCAGATTAAGATTAACCAGCCTGGCTTATTTTCAATTCAACTGTCAATGAAGTATTTGTTTATGTAAAATTAAATGACACTTTTATTTTCACCCAATGATTGTGTCCATATTTGACTCAATGTTAGGTTGACATTTTGATTTAATTAAAATGACACTTTATATAATCCAATGGCTGTGTTTGTCCATATTTGACCCAGCATTGAGTTGTTGTTTATTTCAATTCAATTTAAATGACACTTTTTTAACTCACTGGTTGGGTTTGTCCATTTTTGACTCAACATTGCATTTATTTATTTATTTTTACTAAATTTAGATGACACTGTTTTACCCATTGTTGGGGTTTCTCCATATTTGACTCAACATTTGCTTTATTTTCTATTAAATTGTCACTTAATTGTTCATTTCAGTAAAACTGAAATGACACTATTTTAACCCGATAGTTGTGTTTGTCCATATTTGATTCAATGTTAAGTTAACATTTTGAATTAAATTTAAGTTATGCTTTATTTAACCCACTGAGTTTGTCCATATTTGACACAACTTTGAATGTATTTTTTCACATAAATGTAATTGAAACTTTTTCACCCAGTGGTTGAATTTGTTCATAATTGACCCAACATTGGGTTAATTTTTTCATGTAAAATTAAGTGACACTTTTTTTAACGCAATGGTTGGTTTGTCCATATTTGGCCCAACTTTGGGTTATTTTTTTAATAAAAATTAAATAATACATTTTAACCTAGTTGTTTGTTTGTTCATATTTGACACAATGTTGGGTTAATTGTTTTAGTTACATTTAAATGAGACTTTTTTTCATGCAATTGTCGAGTTTGTCCATATTCGACCCAATGTTGGGATAAATTTTCAATTAAAATTAAATGACAATTTTTATCCCAATCGTTGGGTTTGTCAGTATTTAACCCATGTTGGGGTAATTTATTTCAGTTAAATATAAATGACACTTTTTAATCCAGTAGTTGGGTTTGTCCATATTACACCCAATGTTGGGTTCATATTTTAAAATTAAATGACACTTTTGAACACAATAGTTGTTTTTTTCATATTTGACTCAACGTTGGGTTCATTTTATCAGTTAATTTTGAATAACACTGTTAAACCCAATGGTTGTGTTTGTTCATGTTTGACCCAATGTTGGGTTAATTTTTGTGGACACCACTGCATCGCCTATTTATATATTATTTGTAATACAATTTAGTCCTTTAACACAGCAGTAGTTGACGCAGTGGCGCAGTAGGTAGTGCTGTTTCCTCACAGCAAGATGTTCACTGGTTCAAGCCTCGGCTGGATCAGTTGGCGTTTCTGTGTGGAGTTAACATGTTCTCCCTGCGTTCCCGTGGGTTTCCTCCGGGTGCCCCGGTTTCCCCCACAGTCCAAACACATGTGGTACAGGTGAATTGGGTAGGCTAAATTGTCCGTAGTGTATGAGTGTTTGTGTCTGGATGTTTCCCAGGGATGGGTTGTGGCCGGAAGGGCATCCGATTCTGGATAAGTTGGTGGTTCATTCTGCTGTGGCGACCCCAGATTAATAAAGGGACAAAGCCGAAATGAATATGAAAGAATCACAGCAGTAAGATATATGAACTGTACCTTTAATTTGACCTGCTCAACGAAAACACTTTCTGAATGTTTCAAACGAAACTCCGACACATGCACAGAAGACAGCATGAGCATTTACAGCAAATAAACTCGTTTGTAGAATATGTAAATATTCTCCCGCTTGCTTTTTGAGCGCTGACAGGTGAGGTTTCTATGACTGGTTATTATCTTCACCAGCTCAACAGAAAGGGCTGTGATTGGCTTTAGAAATTAAAGCGATGTTCACCGATGGCGGGAAGAACAGCTGCAGTTACAGTCTATATGCGGATAATACGTGGTTATCACAGATAATCTGTAATTGACACAGTGGAGAAAACTCGCACCTCAGGTACGCTTGTGTCTGGATCCACAAGTATCGCTTTAACAGCCAAGAGGAGAGGCAGAGTTACTTTACAAACAACCCAGCGGGTCAAATGTCCAAAGTGAGAGAGAGAGAGAGAGGCAGAGTTTTACAGCATTTCTCTGTAGTAGTGAAATAGCGGCTCGTGTACTGTGCTGCTTCATTGTAGTAAGAGCATTATTTTCTCGCCCATGTTTTCTTCGCCATAGTATTGCAACATTGCACATAGGAGATAAATGACGTCAGTACGTAATAACTGGTTAAAATCTATTACTGTACCGATATAGAAAATTTTGACACCACTAGTAGCGAGTAACGATGCAGCACATAAAAAATCTATCAGAGTAAAGTTATTAAACTCATTGAAAATATGTACTTTAGTAAAAGTGGAAGTAAAAGAAAAAAACAATACTCCAGTAGACTACAGATACTGCCTTTTAGTACTTAAGTGCAGTAGTGAAGTAGTTCTACTTCGTTACTATACATCTCTGATAATAAGAGACTTAATAAACCAATAACAGCTCTGCAGCACTTTACTTTTGCGTTGATGTTGACTTGCGCTCTCACAGTCAGTCTATTACAGACGGCCGTAATAATCTGCATTTGCGCTCGATTAGAAAGCTCAGCAGGTTTCAGTGGGATGAACCGCGTCATCTGTAATGTGACTTGCTCATTTATCACGTCTGAAGCCGAACTCTCCAACCACAGCAAAACTAATGCAGAGCTTCAGCGGTGAAAGATGAACTTCACGCTTTCCACACAGATGAAACACCTACTGCATTACTGAAGGCCTGCTTTATACCTCTGACTGAGAGCCAAGATGCTTTCCTTTCATCTGTTAAAAGAGAGAGAGAGACAGAGAGAGGTTAGTAATGAATCAGGAGTTCTTAATGTCTAATTTCTGCAAAATCTGAATTTTCATCAACGTCAAAGTTCTGAAAATATAACAAAATAATATAATATAACAACATAGCTTTTTTTAAACATTGCCTTTATTGATTTCAGGAACTTTAAATGTGTACTACAGAAATCAAAACCAAGCATACTAAAAAAATGTAAATATACAGAAATGTAATTGGACAGCGCAGTGGGCATCGCAATCGCCTCCAAGCAAGAAGGTCGCTAGTTTGAGCCTCGGCATTTCTTTGTGGAGTTTGCATGTTATCCCCATGTTGGTGTGTTTCCTCCGGGTGCTCCGGTTTCCACCACAAGTCCAAACACGTGCTTTGGAATTGATTAATTAAGTTGGCCGTAGTGTATGAGTGTGTGTGTGTGTGTGTAAATGAGTGTGTATGGGTGTTTCCCAGTACGGGGTTGTGGCAGAGAGGGCATCCGCTGTGTAAAACATATGCCGGAATAGTTGGCGGTTCATTCCACTGTGGCAGCCTTTGATAAATAAGGGGCTAAGCTAAGGAAAAATGAATGATGAATGAATGAGTGAATGAATGAATGAATGAATAATTGAATGAATGAATGAATGAATGAATGAGAGTGTGAGTAAGTGAGTGAGTGAGTGAGTGAGTGAATGAATGATTGAAGGAATGAATAACTGAGTAAGTGAATGAATAAATGAATGAATGAATAATTGAATGAATGAATGAATGAGTGAGTGAATGAATGAATGATTGAATGAATGATTAAAGGAATGAATGAGTGAATTAATGAATAAATAATTGAATTAATGAATGAATGAGTGAGTGAATGAATGATTGAATGAATGAATAACTGAATGAATGAATGAGTGAGTGAGTGAATGAATGAATGATTGAATGAATGAAGGAATGAATGATGAATGAATGAATGAGTAAATGAATGAATGAATGAATGAATAATTGAATTAATGAATGAATGAGTAAGTGAGTGAATAAATGAATGATTGAATGAATGAATAACTGAATGAATGAGTGAATGAATGAATAATTGAATGAATAAATGAATGATAGAATGAATGAATGAGTAAGTGAGTGAGTGAATGAATGAATGATAGAATGAATGAGTGAGTGAGTGGGTGAGTGAATAAATGAATGAATGAATGAACGCATGAATGAATGCAAGTGTCTTTTTGTCCCACTCGAGCTCCTGTAAACGTTTCTGCATGTTTCTGATGTTGGGTATACAGCAGTAGTGCAGACAGAAGAGCGTCTGATATGAGACGAAGAGCACTTTCAACTGAAGTTTCTCCTTCTCTTTCTGTCTCTGCTCTATTATCCTGAAACAAAGCCAATCGATATTTCATCAGTTTTTTCTGCTGCTTTGAGCTTGACAGAAAAACCTCTGGACTAAAACCCTCAGGAAAGAGCCGGCATTCGGATATCATTATCTGCTCCACAACACCGAGATGTTTTATCTGCTTCTGTCGGCTGTTCCCCCGTTTACACCGCAGAAAACTGACCAGAATAAATCAACAACATGCTGGAAATATGTAAAATTATAAACAGGCAGAATTATTCGCCCTCCTGAATATTTCCTCTAATTTCTGTTTAACAGAGAAGACACATTTCTAATCATAATAGTTTTAGTAACTCATTTCTAATAACTGATTTATTTTCTCTTTGCCATGATGACAACACATAATATTAGACTAGATATTCTTCAAGACACTAGTATTCAGCTTAAAGTGACATTTAAAGGCTTAACTAGGTTAATTAGGGTAAAGTTAGGGTAACTGTCATATTGGGGTGATGTAAACACACCAAGTCCTTGAAAAAAGGTGGACCAATTGGAGCGGTTTTGAGACCGATCGCAACTTGATGTAGAAGTGCGGTCCCCCCGCCCACCAATATTGATTGACATGCGCGCATTACCATATCCTCAGTTTGTTGTTTCACATCCGCCGTTTTCAGCATGTGAGTCAAAGCGATGTCACCAAAGAAACACCCTTGCTCTACTTTTGGACGTAAGGCTCATTGGGCTCAAAACAAGAGCCTTCATTGTCTTCCTGCAAATGAACAACAAAGATTTTACATTTAGCTGAAGTATAATTTTCCGCCGCTCATCCGTTCGCACTGGCTGCCAGTTGCTGCTCGCATCAAATTCAAAGCTCTGATGTTTGCTTACAAAGCGACTTCTGGCTTTGCTCTTTCTTATCTGCTCTCACTTCTGCAGATGTATGTGCCCTCCAGAAACTTGCGTTCTGTGAATGAACGTCGCCTCGTGGTTCCATCCCAAAGAGGGAAGAAATCACTTTCCCGAACTCTCGCGTTCAATCTGCCCAGTTGGTGGAATGAACTCCCTAACTGCATCAGAACGGCAGAGTCACTCGCTGTCTTCAAGAAACCACTAAAAACTCAACTATTTACTCTCCACTTCACTTAATAATCTGCAATTGCCTCTCTGACTCCACCACTAACTGTATTACAGACAAAAAAAATTACTAATGTTTTGCTTCCTACACTTTACATACCTGTCACTTGTTGCTCTTATAGTTGTGTAAATTGCTTCCTTGTCCTCATTTGTAGGTCGCTTTGGATAAAAGCGTCTGCTAAATGACTAAATGTAAATGTGTCTTTCGGCTCTCTCTCTGAAATCACTCGATTGATCTCGGCTGGCGTATTAACATTCACCTCATGATTACTCTCATCGGCGCCATTGTTAGTAACTTTAGGTAGGTTTACAAACCTGTGAACTTTCTATTGCGTCTTCCTTAAACTTCTGCCGTCTTTTATTTCCCGCGTTTACAGAAGCTTCCCATCATCTCAACTAGGTGTGGCTGGAAAGTTTGAGTGTGTTGCCTTGCGTGCGCGTCCCTCTATTGGAAATAATGAACTTGCCTTAGTTTTAGCCTCAGTCAAAGTTAATCCAGTTATTAGTCTCGGTGTACAAGCTGCAAAATTTATACTAGCATACAGTTGGCATCACTTTGTTTAGTTGCCGCAGTTTTGTTCAGTGCAGAAACATGATGTTTTAGAAGCCTTTACGATTAATTAACTGTGACAAATTAAAGCCCTGTTAATAGCGAAACTGGTTAATCATTACATCCCTATACAGATGACGCATACATCGTTTCCTAGTGGCTGTAAAACTATACAAAGACACGAATGATTTTGTAACTGCCACTCTGACACATTCTGGCACATTAGGAATATTGATTCCTCAACAGTCGTCTCCACTTGGTCTGTGTCCAGGTCGTACATGTACGGCTGAATGCTGGTGCTTTCACTCATGCTGCTTCTCTCTGTCTGCCTGTCTGTTGCCATACACAAAGTAGGGGAGCTTCTGGCTCCGCCCCCTTGTTTAGTTGGGCGGGAAGTCGAAAGTAATTTTCATGTGAAGCAACACACCCCTAAAACAGCGAGCTGTGTAAACGCCCCCAACATGACACATTTTTAACACATTATAATAAAAAACATCTGAACTGTGTTTTGAACTGAACCTAAGCTGGCACACTCAAAACAACCAGAATATTCGTATTAAATCTTAAAAAAGGGTAAAATAGGTGCCCTTTAAATGCAGACCCAAAAGCAGGATTTATTAAGAGATGTCAGAGAGGTGAAGGTCATCAGGTACAAAAGGTACCATACAAACTAATTCAAAATAGTGGTCAATAAACAGGCAAGTGGTTGATGCAGGCGGATAACAACATAAACACAAAAAAACAAAGCAACGGAAAGACAAGGCAAGGCAAAAAGCTTTGTAATGATACTTTGACGGAAAACAAGATCCAGCCAAGGTGTGTGTGTGTGTGTGTGTGTGTGCTGTATTTAAAGTCCATGTCATCAGTCCGTAACTATCCTCCGGCTGTGTGTGTGTGCATGTAATCAAAATGAAACAGGAACCGGTGTGTACGAAGTGCATGACGGTATTTGTAGTTCTTAACTGTAAGATCGCTGGTGCTTGTAGCAATAGGCAATTCAAAACAAACATGACTTAAGGGGGATAATAATATTGACCTTAAAATGGGTTAAAAAATATAAAACTGCTTTTATTCTAGCCGAAATAAAACAAATTAGTTCATCAATTCCCCTACAGCGCATGTGTTTGGAATGTGAAGGAAACCGGAGCACCCGGAAGAAACCTACGTCAACACGGGAATAACATGCACACTCCACATAGAAGAGCCAACTGACCCAGCCGGGACTCGAACCAGCAACCTTCTTGCTGTGAGGCCACAGTGCTAACCACTGAGCCACCATGCCATCCTAAATGAATGTATGATGCAATTATTTTTTGTAAGCTAATATTTTCTGTAATGAAATGGGTTTCACATTAACTCCTAATGAATTAAAGCTTGAATTGTCTGTGCATCTTTTACAGCATCAGTCAGTGCTATTTTTAGATCAACAATACAATGCCAGACTTCAGACATGGTGAGAACAAAAGTTATTTATAAGAGTTTATTAAGAGTTTGTGGTTCATATTTCATGTGGTGATTAATGTGTCAGTCTGGATGGTGACAAATATCAGCATCACAGACCTTCATTATTCATGTGTTGTAGTAGGAGTGAAGCTTGCGGAGACAGAAAAAGACCTGTTTTCTCCAAAACCCACCGAGTGTCGCTCCAAACGCCGTCCTGACGCATGCGGTGGGAAGATGTATTTTCCGCCTATTGATATTGGCAATAATATTGACGTTTTAATATTGAATAATATTGCAGTTTTTATTTGTGTAATTAGGTTTTTTAAGTATTATAGGTGGGCATAGATATTTTTTAATGTAGATTAATCTCACTGTTTCTTTGAATTAATCTAGATTAAAATGGCTCATTTGAATTCTGCCGAAGGCATTCAGAATATGTGTGCTACCCAAGTAATCACTAAGAGTAAGTCTTTGAGAAAAGGTTTCTCAGCCAAGGTGGTGCATTAGACCAGGGGATCTACTCCTGTTTTTAAAATGCATCACAAACTGCTTGAGAAACTGTTCATCTATGATAATTGATGATGAAAATAAATGATATTCAATAAGATGTACTTGTGTTTACTAACTGTGTATTCAGTTAAACATGAATGTTGAACTGAAGGCCTACATAAGCTCCAAACAGCCATTTTTGATGATCTTAATCCAACCAAAGGCATAACTGAATGTGGCGAGGGGGCGTGGCCGAGAGCCGTGGGAACGGAGTGAGGCCACTGCGTAAGTGGATACACCTGCGGTGCGCACCTGCTTCGGATCCCACGGAAGGAGCTCTGGATGATAAAAGGAGGAACGATGGCAGAGGAAGCCGAGAGAGGACCGGGCCCGGACATTTACTTTTGCTTTCAGTTTGACGGCAGTCTCCGTGAGGACCTGCCGTCCGTTTGTTTTGGTTTAGACGGCAGTCTCCGTGAGGAGCTGCCGTTCATGTTATAAATAAATATTTTAAAAACTGCGTCGGTTCTCCGCCTCCTTCTTCCCGGCGGCCAAAGGGCCGTAAACTTCATTACACTGAACTAAACAGAAATGGAATTAAGACATGTGGAGTATATGCAGATATTAGTGGCATTATTTAAGTAAACACCGCCATCAAACTACCGTCATGTTGGACTTTTCAACCTATTTTCCGACAAGATCCACACACACACACACACATACACACTCACACACATCGCGAAATGCGAATGTTTTTTTTTTCCTCTCCATTTCCTCTCCATGCTTTATTAAAATCCATATCACTCTCACCAGTCCTCACTCCTTATTAGCATCTAATACCCCAGTTTGTCACGGGGACATGAATGAAATGTTCATGAGTGAACTGTAGGTGAAACTGCCGAACTGCAGTTAAAGTCACCCAAAATTACAGGAAGTCTTACATGAAAGCTCTTCATGTAAACACCTTCATTATATTGTTATCTATTTAGGCAAATAACTTGACTACAGATCTCCATGTAATCATAGTCAGTCGTGTCTTCAAAGTAGGTGAAAGATCCAGAAAGCCATCCTTCTGAGTTGATTCAGAACGGCACTTGTTTGTCAGACAGCTCACCGGTCAGGTATACATCCACGCTAAAATATCAAAGTGAAAGTCCTCATCGCTTGCGTAGAACAGACCCAGCTCCCAACTCATCTATGAGAGATTAACGGCAATATTTTTTATCGCACGATCTCACGTTAACACAGCATGTTAATGGTGAAAACGACCCACCACAAGTTTTTATTGAAATTGTATTGTTAGTTATCACTTTTATTTGATATATTTAAGATTATTTTCATCTTATTTTTTTTATAAATAAACTGCTTTTTTTTTGTGATTTGAGCAACTTAAAACGTTTAAGACATTTTTAATATTGTATAACTTTATTAGTAAAATTATTTTTATAATATAATATAGTATAATATAATTCAGAAGCAATATAATATTTTGTGTGTGAGTGTGCATATACATTTACTGGCCACTTTATTAGGTACACCTGACCAACTGCTCGTTAATGCAAATTTCTAATCAGCCAATCACATGGCAGCAACTCAATGCATTTAGGCATGTAGACATGGTCAAGATGATCTGCTGCAGTTCAAAGCGAGCATCAGAATGGGGAAGAAAGGGATTTAAGTGACTTTGAACTTGGCGTGGTTGTTGCTGCCAGACGGGCTGGTCTGAGTATTTCAGAATCTGCTGATCTACTGGGATTTTCACGCACAACCATCTCTAGGGTTTACAGAGAATGGTCTGACATAGAGGAAATATCCAGTGAGCGGCAGTTCTGTGGGCGCAAATGCCTTGCTGATGAGGCCAGAGGTCAGAGGAGAATGGCCAGACTGGTTCCAGCTGATAGAAAGGCAACAGTAACTCAAATAAGCACTCGTTACAACCAAGGTCTGCAGAAGAGCATCTCTGAACACACAACACGTCCAACCTTGAGGCGGATGGGCTACAGCAGCAGAAGAGCACACCGGGTGCCGCTCCTGTCAGCTAAGAACAGGAAACTGAGGCTACAATTCACACAGACTCACCAAAACTGGACAATAGAAGATTGGAGAAACGTTGCTGCTCTGATGAGTCTCCATTTCTGCTGACACATTCAGATGCTCGGCTCAGAATTTTGCCTCAACAACAAAAAAAGCATGGATCCATCCTGCCTTGTATCAACAGTTCAGGTTTATTGAACATGACAAAGAGTTCATTGTACTCAAATGGCCTCCACAGTCAGCAGATCTCAATCCAATAGAGCATCTTTGGGATGTGGTGGGACGGGAGATTGGCATCATGGATGTGCAGCCGACAAATCTGCAGCCACTGTGTGATGCTATCATGTCAATATGGAGCAAAATCTCTGAGGAATATTTCCAGTACCTAGTTGAATCTATTCCACGAAGGATTAAGTTCAAAAGGCTAATAAGGTGTACCTAATAAAGTGGCCACAGTACATTCTGTAAACATTTTTGATTTAGACGCAAATAATTCACCCAATGCCTTTTGATGTGCTCACCTAACCCTACCCCTTCACAGTGGCATCGCTAGCTCCATTGAGTGACATTGCATCGCTGGGGTATGCAGTCTCCGCTTGCATCTTGAAGGCTGCACCCAGATACTACTGCACCGATACTCACCTCTATATTTAAAGATCTGCTCATGCTCTCATCTCACGTGGTGAAAGTTCAGAAGTTTGGTCTCAACAGATGGACTTCACACCGTAAAAGAGTTTTCAGACCTCTGCTGTTTGGACAGATCCAGCCAAATTGATTTCTCATTATGTGGCAGCTTTAATCTTTCAAGTTCTTTTTTTTTCCCAGAGTCAAATCCTGCTTATTACCAGAGCATACGGCGGTAAATAAGAGGCTGTGCTAGACAGTTTAGCGCAAATTGCAAAAAGATCCCGTCCCAGAATGAAGGATCTGTCAGGGTTGTTTACCGAGTTTGTATCTGTGGACGTGCAGCGCTTCATTTCTGCTGTTTCCAGCGTCTTATTTACTTCATTTAACACACGCAAAATCTGCTTGATCAGACCGCTGTCAGAGGCGCTGATTGGTTTACATCCAGTCACAGATGTTTGTGAGAAACGACTGCTGCAAGTTCCTTTCACACGATCTACAAGGCGTCTGGCATTGCGTTGTTTTTATTGTATAATCATAAACATAGAGGTAGATGTGAAGTGATTTATATAGTGTGGCGGCCATCTGTAACATCTCATTCGGTTTAAGCTCTTTCAGCTGTACTGAATATTTATGCGAGCTCGTCTCTGAAAGCAAATAGAAAATGACATGTTGTAGGAGAATAGTGAGATTTAAAATAGTAAAACTACAAATGTTTATTTTAAAAATAAAGAATCGAAATCGAGATGAAAAAAAATCTGACTGCTGGAGATGTTCATTATGGAAACTCCATGAGAGAAAAGTCAGAATTGTGAGGAAAAAGTCTTATGAGAATTATACAGTTCTTGACATGAAGAATTCATTCATTCATTCATTTTCTTGTTTGCTTATTCCCTTTATTAATCTGAGGTCGCCACAGCAGAATGAACCGCCAACTTATCCAGCACATTTTTACGCAGCAGATGCCCTTCCAGACGCAACCCATCTCTGGGAAACATCCACACACACATTCACACACACACTCATGAACTACGGACAATTTTAGCCCACCCTATTCACCTGTACCGCATGTCTTTGGACTGTGGGGGAAACCCATGCAAACACAGCGAGAACATGCAAACTCCACACAGAAACGCCAACTGAGCTGAGGATCAAACCAGCGACCTTCTTGCTGTGAGGCGACAACACTACCTACTGCGCCACTGCGTCGTCACATGAAGAATTATAAGAAATAAAATTAAAATAAAATCTCCAGAGGAAAAAAAAAATCAAAATATTTCAGAAGTCAAAACTGTGAAATTCATTCATTCATTCATTCATTCATTCATTCATTCATTCATTCATTCATTCATTCATTCTTTTTCCTTCGGCTTTGTCCCTTTCAGGGATCACCACAGCAGAATGAACCGACAAAGTCAAAATTACAAAATATAAGTCAGAGTTTTAAGAAAAGAAAGTAAAGATTGAGAGAATAAAACTCAGAATTTAAAAAAAAGTCTATCAAAATTTGAAAAAGAAGTCTAAAGGCCTGTGCACACCGAGACGTTCTCCGTCGACGTTTAACGCCTCGTAACTAAAGAAAGGCCGTCAATGTGATCATGCATACCACGGAACCCCGGAAGGGACGTAGTGGAGGAGAAAAAAAATGGGTGGGTAAAAAAAAAATAATGGGTGAAAGAAAAAAAATGGGTGGGAGGAAAATATATATTTCTAAGTTTTTTGCGTTCTCTCGCAAAGTTTTGCGTTCCCTCGCAAAGATGTTTTGCGTTATCTCGCAAAACTGTTTCTCCACAAACACTTCCTGTTCACTGCACTCACGTAAACCCTCCCGTTTTTGCTGAAATTCTCCCATATTTTACCATTCTACCCCACTTTCTTTACATTACTGTGCGCTGATTGTCGCCTTTCACTTTGCAACCTCTGAACCAGTGAATGCATGTTTAAGCGCTGACTGACAGACGCGCTCCATACAATAAACTGATCCCAGATCAGCGTCTGTACGCGCCATTTAAAGGGACACTTCTGTTATCAAACAAGTGCGCAGCAAATGAATCTCATGTTTTGTTTAGTTTGATAACAGAGGTGTCTCTGTAAGAATGCACAGATCTATAATGAAAGCAGTCCATTACTTTAGAAACTGTTTGTGCTCATTTAAGAGAAAATAAGCTGTTTAAAATAAAACATGCAGGACGGAGATGTTTCATAATATTCAGTGTAATTGTCTGTTTAAACATACACCCGCTCCTCTGTAAATGGCGTGTACAGACGCTGATCTGGGATCAGTTTATTGTACGAAGCGCGTCTGTCAGTCAGCGCTTATACATGCATTCACTGGTTCATGGGTAGCATACGCACAGTAATGTAAAGAAAGTGGGGTAGAATGGTAAAATATGGGAGAATTTCAGCAAAAACAGGAGGGTTTACGTGAGTGCAGTGAACAGGAAGTGTTTGTGGAGAAACAGTTTTGCGAAATAACGCAAAACATCTTTGCGAGGGAACGCAAAACATCTTTGGGAGATAACGCAAAACATCTTTGCGAGATAACGCAAAACATCTTTGCGAGATAACGCAAAACATCTTTGCGAGGGAACGCAAAACTTTGCAAGAGAAAGCAAAAAACTTAGAAATATATATTTTCCTCCCACCCATCTTTTTTCTTTCACCCATTATTTTTTTTTCACCCACCCATTTTTTTTCTCCTCCACTACGTCCCTTCCGGGGTTCCGTACATACCAACGCACAAAACGGCAGGCACAAAAGCATCATTTTTAAAAAACCGCCTCATGCTCGTTTTTTTGTTGTGACGCGCGGCGTCAAAACCTTCTCCACCAATCAGATCGGCACTTTTGTTCACGTGCACAGACCTGCTGAAGTTACAGTAAACAGCACTTGGAGACACTCAAGCGCAAAACTGTCAATGCGAGCGCACATTGAAGAAGATGCCCAGAGGCGATATGAACGTGGAGCTGCTTATTGCTCTAGTAAACAGTAATCATTTCTTCATCGCTAGAGCTGGAGCTGCTGCTTGAACTATCCATGCTTGTTCGAGTCACCAGTAACTTTATAAACAAACGTGTGAACTTCCTCTCCTACTCTTCTGTGTTATAAGCAGGTGTCAGAAGCTTAATGTTGTGCAGCGCCATCTAACGTCAAAAGGCAAGGCAAGTTTATTTACATAGCACATTTCATACACAGTGGCAATTCAAAGTGCTTTACATAAACAGGAATAAAAAAGACAAGTTTAGGAACATAAAATGCAGACAATAACAATTATTTAAAAAAAAAAAAACTAAAATGAGTTAAAATAGGCTATAAAAGAATGAAAAAGAAAATGAAAAACATAATAGCGCGATCCGTCGGAAGTAGCACAGTGCTCATTCAGTAAAGGCACAGCTAAACAGATGTGTTTTCAGTCTTGATTTGAATGTGCCTAATGTTGGAGCACATCTGATCATTTCTGGAAGCTGATTCCAGCAGCGAGGATCACAAAAGAGGGATTTAGCATACTCTTCTGCTTGACGCCAATGAAAAGCGCTTGGGTTTGAACACTGAAAAACGTCTCGTAAAACGCTGCCGATAAACGCAAACTAAAAACGTCCCGGTGTGTAGGAGCCTTAAGGGTGCGTTCCCATCTGTAGTTGGGTTCATTTGGTCCGGACCAAGGGCTATAAATGATACATTGTTGCATTTTCTGCCTCTTTGGGTCGTTTTCACACCTCACTGCTGGCTTTGGTCCGAACCAGTTGAAACAAACCAAAATGCCGTCATCTGACAAAATCCACATCTCTCATTGGCCAGATGTTGTTGAACATATTTCCTAAACTGCTTATTGATTGATCAGAATTCACATGCGGGAAAATGCCAGTGAACTCCCGCAGGTAAACAAAACCTTTTACTCTGCCACACTGCTGGCTTTCCTAGTCTGTTCACAGACTCATCGTTTTTGGTTTGTTTGTTTGTTTGTTCATTTTGTTTCACGCTTTGATCATGTTTTTGAATTTCTGTTCAAACATTGTTTGATTGTTTGTTTACTGTTTTGTACTTTTTGTCTGTTGAATTTTTTGTACCCGGCCTGTCCCTTTATTTTTTATTAAAACTTAAATTGCTGCACTTGGATAGATCTTGTATTTTTGTACGCCCATTGTGACAGTAACAAATTTAGACATTTAAGAAAGAAAAAAATCTGAATAGCAAAATGTAAATTAAGAATTCTGAATTTTAACAAGTCAAAATTGCAAAATATAAGTCAGAGTTTTTAGAAAAGAAAGTCAGGATTGAGAGAAGTAAACTCAGAATTAGATTTTTTTAAGAAGTCAGAACTGCAAGATAAATTGTTTTAATTTTTTTTTTGCAAAAAAACTCAATAAATAAATAAATAAATTATGAATTTTAAAGACAATATTATCAGGTATAAATTAAGAATTTTGTGTAAAAAAAAATTTACAAGAACTTGAAAGAAAACAATCACCTGTGTGGAGCTGCTGAAGCTGACAGAGATTATATGCTCACACACTCGCACACACTCAGGTGGAGGCGTCTCCATGGCAACGGCTCCATGTGCTTCCGCCAGCGATGGGTCCTCAAACCCTGAGGATCACACACACACACACACACACACACACACAAACACACATACAAAGCTCAAAACTCTTCACACACACACACACACACTCAGCAGTTCACACCTTGGGCGAGTCTGTAAGCCAAGAGTCTCCGCTACAGCAGTCATGCATTGAGCTTCACACTGACAGCTTTTCTGCAGCCTAACTGCAATACAATGATTTATGGCCTCCCGCATTAGTGCTTATTTTAATATTCCTCTGAAGAGTTACAAACAACATCTAATTTACTTCAAGAGGAGCGTCACACCAGCTGACAGACATAGTTATTTTATTGTGCCTGAGATGTCCTGTTGTAGAGTAGTTATGAACATCGACAGAGTAGTTATATACTGTGGGACTTGTTATGAACTGCGAGTTACTAGTTATTAACTGTCAGAGACTGGTTATGTCCTGCGAGAGACTAGTTATGAACAGTTGCAGAGTAGTTGTGTACTGTAAGACACTAGTTATGACTAGTTATGGACTGCAAGAGACTAGTTATGTACTGTGAAAGACTAGTTATGAGCTGTGATAGACTAGTTTTGTATTTGTGAGAGACTAGTTATGTCCTGTTAAAGACAAGTTATGTACTGCAAGAGATTAAGCTTGTCATGTGGGAGAGTAGTTATGTCTGGTGGGAGAATAATGATGACTAGCTAATCTGTGAGAGACTAGTTAGGAACTACTAGACTAGTTATATCCTAACAGGAACTGGTTATGGACTGTGAGAAACAAGTTATGAACTGCGATAGACTATACAAACTGTGAAAGGCTAGTTATGAACTGCAAGATACTAGTTTTGTCCCATGAGAGACTAGTTATTGATTAGCGAGAGACTATGGTATGTCCCCTAAGAGGCTAGAGAGAGTAGTGATGTTTTGTGGGAAGCTAGTTGTGTTCTTTGAGAGACTAGTTATGAACTGCAAGAGACTAATTATGTCCTGTAGGGGACTAGTTATGAAGTGCAAGAGACTAGTTTTGAACTATGAGAGAGACTAATTATGTCAACCCGGGCTCATCGTGGAAACGTAGCCCCGCGGACGTTTCTGCGGACCGCGATTTACGTCCCGGGAGGTACGTATTCGAGCGGTTTTTTGTTTTCGTGGATCCGCGAGAGGCCGCTGTGCCGTTCTCGCGCGAATAGCCGCTGGATCAAAAAAAAAAAAAAAAAAGCAAAAGCCCCCGTCTTCGATTTCGACTGCGTTTTCGGATCCCGCCGCGTTCTCGCCCTTATTTTCCGGATTCCGTTTTTCGTCTCACCTGATTTCCGGAACCCGCTGTTCCCCGGACTCGATCCCGGTCGTCGTCCACCGCGGCCGGCTCCGGCTCCTCCTCCTCCTCCTCCGGGGCCTCTGCTCCGCCGACGCAACGCTGTGAGCTAGGCGGACGAACTGATTGCGTCGGGAAAGCCCTCCACTTGAAGGCGAGCCGTCGGCCGGCGAGCGCGAAGAGGAGGGGCGGAGCGGCGCCACACCGCCCCGCGGCGTTTGCTCGGAAAAAAACAAACGCGGCCTTTACGTACCTCCGGCCACGTAAATCGCGGTCTCCAGAAACGTCCGCGGGGCTATGTTTCCAGAGTGAGCTTGGGTTGAATTATGTACTGTGAGAGACTAGTTATGTCCTGAGACAAGTTATGACTAGTTGTGAACTGTTACTAACTAGTTATGAACTACTAAAGACTAGTTATGTCCTGTGAAAGTCTAGCTATGTACATTAAGAAACAAGTTAAGAACTGCGAAAGACTAGTTACAAACTGTGAGAGACTAGTTGTGATCTGCGAGAGACTAGATATGAACTGCAAGAGATTATTTATATGGCACACTAGTTATGGACTGCTAGAAACAAGTTATGAACTACTAAAGACTAGTTATTTCCTGTGAAAGACTAGCTATGTACAGTAAGAAACAAGTTAAGATCTGCGGAAGACTAGTTATTAACTGCAAGAGATTATTTATGTGATAGACTAGTTATGTACTGTGAGAGACTAGTTGTGATCTGCAAGAGACTAGTTATGAACTGTGAGAGATTATTTATGTGGCACACTAGTTATGGACTGCTAGAAGCAAGTTATGAACTACTAAAGACTAGTTATTTCCTGTGAAAGACTAGCTATGTACAGTAAGAAACAAGTTAAGATCTGCGGAAGACTAGTTATTAACTGCAAGAGATTATTTATGTGATAGACTAGTTATGTACTGTGAGAGACTAGTTATGAATTGCGAGAGACTAGTTATGTCCTGTAATATTGTCCTATCAGACAATAGTTATGTACTGCAAAAGACTAGTCATGTCCTGTGAGAGACTAGTAAGACTCGTTATGTACTGCAAAAGACTAGTTATGAACTGTGAGAGACTAGTAAGACTTGTTATGTGCTGCAAGAGACTAGTTATGAACTGTGAGGGACTAGTAAGACTTGTTATGTGCTGCTAGAGACTAGTTATGAACTGTGAGAGACTAGTAAGACTTGTTATGTGCTGCAAGAGACTAGTTATGAACTGTGAGAGACTAGTAAGACTTGTTATGTGCTGCAAGAGACTAGTTATGAACTGTGAGAGACTAGTAAGACTTGTTATGTGCTGCAAGAGACTAGTTATAAACTGTGAGAGACTAGTAAGACTTGTTATGTGTTGCAAGAGACTAGTTATGAACTGTGAGAGACTAGTAAGACTTGTTATGTGCTGCAAGAGACTAGTTATGAACTGTGAGAGATTATTTATGTGGCACACTAGTTATGGACTGCTAGAAACAAGTTATGAACTACTAAAGACTAATTATTTCCTGTGAAAGACTAGCTATGTACAGTAAGAAACAAGTTAAGAACTGCGGAAGACTAGTTATTAACTGCAAGAGATTATTTATGTGATAGACTAGTTATGTACTGTGAGAGACTAGTTATAAATTGCGAGAGACTAGTTATGTCCTGTAATATTGTCCTATCAAACAATAGTTATGTACTGCAAAAGACTAGTCATGTCCTGTGAGAGACTAGTAAGACTCGTTATGTACTGCAAAAGACTAGTCATGTCCTGTGAGAGACTAGTAAGACTCGTTATGTACTGCAAAAGACTAGTCATGTCCTGTGAGAGACTAGTAAGACTCGTTATGTACTGCAAAAGACTAGTCATGTCCTGTGAGAGACTAGTAAGACTCGTTATGTACTGCAAAAGACTAGTCATGTCCTGTGAGAGACTAGTAAGACTCGTTATGTACTGCAAAAGACTAGTTATGAACAGTGAGAGACTAGTAAGACTCGTTATGTACTGCAAGAGACTAGTTATGAACTGTGAGAGACTAGTAATACTTGTTATGTGCTGCAAGAGACTAGTTATGAACTGTGAGAGACTAGTAAGACTTGTTATGTACTGCAAAAGACTAGTTATGAACTGTGAGAGACTAGTAAGACTCGTTATGTACTGCAAAAGACTAGTTATGAACTGTGAGAGACTAGTAAGACTTGTTATGTGCTGCAAGAGACTAGTTATGAACTGTGAGAGACTAGTAAGACTTGTTATGTGCTGCAAGAGACTAGTTATGAACTGTGAGAGACTAGTAAGACTTGTTATGTGCTGCAAGAGACTAGTTATGTACTGCGGAAAAACTATAGAGACCTTATGCTTTTTACTACTTTCTATCTTAATCCTTTTCTCTTGTTAGCTGCACCTGATCCTAACTGTACAGATGGATTTAATTAAGTTAAAATGAATAAACTAGTAGATAACCTTTTAAATACGTTGTCTGAAATGATTTAAAATACATCAGTCAATGGATAATATAAAAATAGTCTGCTGTTATTCTGTAGTCTACAGTAATTATGTTAGCAGAACTCAGGTCTGTCTTGGCTGTGAAATGTTGATCTCAGGCGACGCAAAAAGACAAATTCCTGCTGTCCTGTGATTCTGGGTCACTTCTGTCTCCTCATGTGTTTCTGTAGGAGGAAATGACAGAGCTGAAGCGACTGCCTCTTTCCCCAAACACAGGCCCAATTTAGCTCTGCTCTTTTGAACTCAACGTGTTTCTCTTTCAGCCGGCTCTGCAGCACAGACACTTCACTAGCAAGCAGTCAGAGAATACAGCTATAAGCAAGGCTTTTTTACTCAGTATTTTAGTTTTTATATTTGTAGTTGTGACATCTATAATGTCTTAAATCCAGATGTACGGACTTGGGGAGAAAAAAATCTGCTATTGTTATTAAAAAATATATTAGGTCTTGTTTTACAGTTGAAGACAGAATTATTAGCCTCCCTGTATATTTTTGTCCCCAATTTCTGTTTACTGTAAAGAAGAACACATTTTTAAACATTACAGTTTTAATAAGCAATTTCTAATAACTGATGCCTTTTATCTTTGTCATGATAACAGTACATAATATTTGTAACAAGATTATTCATAATTATTTAATCTACCAGAAGCTGCTGTCTACTGACTGATTGACCAACCGACTGGCCAATCGATAGTGTTTTCAAAAGCACCGATTGACCCAATCAACCCATGCCTTAACCCAACTGATAGTGTTTTCAAAAGCACTGGTTGATCCAATCACCACCTTGCCTAAACCCAACCGACAGTGTTTTCAAAATCACCGATTGACCCGCCCATCGCCTTCCCTAAACCCAACCGATAGTGTTTTCAAAAGCACAGATTGACCCAATCCGCCTATTCCTAAACTTAACTGATAGTGTTTTCAAAAGCACTGGTTGACCCAATCACCCCTTCCCTAAACCCAACCGATAGTGTTTTCAAAAGCACAGATTCACCCGATCAACCCTTCCCTAAACCCAACCGATAGTGTTTTCAAAATCACAAATTGACCCAATTGAACCAACAAATTAATGAACCACTGAACAAATGAATAAACAAACGAATAAATGAACAAATAAACAAATGAACGAACGAATGAACAAACGAATGACTTAATGAATTAACGAATGAAGATACAAATGAACAAAGGAACGAATGAATGAATGAACGAACAAATGAATAAACAAATGTCTAAATTAATGAACGAATAAACGAATGTACAAACGAGTGAACAAATGAATAAAAAAACAAACAAACGAATGAATGAATAAACGAATGAACAAATGAACAAACAAATGAACAAATGAACGACCGAATAAATAAACAAACAAACAAACTAATGAACACACAAATGACTGACTGAATGAATGAATGAATGAATGAATGAATGAATGAATGAATGAACGAACGAACAAATGAACGAATGAACAAACGAATGAACAAACGAATGAACGAACGAATAAATTAATGAACAAATAAATGAACAAACAAACAAGCAAATGAACGAATGAACAAACGAATGACTGAATGAATGAACGAACGAATGAATGAATGAACGGACTAGTGAACAACTAAACAAACGAATGAACAAACGAATGAATGAACGAATGAACAAACAAATGAATGAACGAATGAACAAATGAACGAACGAACAAATGAATGAACAAATGAATGAAGAACAAATTAACAAAAAAACGACCGAACCAACGAACGAACCAACGAACGAATGAACGAACGAATGAATGAATGAATGAATGAATGAATGAACGAACAAAATAATTTATGAATGACTGAATGAACAAAAGAACGAACAAACGAATGAATGAACGAATGAGCGAATTAACTAACGAACGAACAAATGAATGAATGAACGAATAAACAAATGAACAAATGAACGAAGGAATAAACGAACGAATGACTGAATAAATGAATAAATGAATAAACATATGAACAAACGAATGAATGAATAAATGAGCAAATGAACGAGCGAACGAACGAACGAACGAACGAATGAATGAATGAATGAATGAATGAATGAATGAACAAATGAATGAACAAACAAACAAACAAACGAATGAACGAACCAACCAACCAACGAATGAAAGAACGAATGAATGAATGAATGAATAATTGTTATGCAGTATATACACCTTTTGTAAAGCTGCTTTGAGATAATAATCATTGTGAAAGCACTATACAAATAACCTTGACTTGCATTCTTTCCTGGAGGAATTATTTAAGATGTAAAACACATAATTTTGTCTGTCTGGTCTCTCGGTATCACAGTAAACGTTTGAAGGGATTTTTCCCTTTATTGTGAGCAGATGCTGGTGTTTTGGTGGTGTCCCCCGGTGCTGCGCCTGAAATACTTCTATCAGTTGCGACACAAACATGTTCAGTTTGTAAAGTTTCCGAGTTAAAAAAGCTTCGTCGCAGCAGGAGAGAGTCGACAGGAGAGATAATACACCAGTAACACAGAGTCTGACATGATGTGTATAATGGAGATGAGGAATAACACGCTTAACCCTTATTACTCAAGGACAGAAGCTTCCAGAATCAATGCCGTATGTCTTCATTTATTGACAGGGTTATTGATTAGAGATGCAGTTATTTGTCTTGATTGTGTAATTGAAAGGTCGGGTAAAAGTGAGCTGTCGGCGCCCGTTAGCATTAAATAAAAATGTATATTGATCAATATTTGAGAGTGCTTTCACACCTGCCTCATTTAGTCATTACCCTTTCACAAATAAACCCTGGAGCATTTGGTGTGTTTGTGGTGAGAACATGAGAATATTAGAATGTTGTTTTTTATTGAAAACAAGAGGCACATTTTTACACAATATTAGCTATTAACACATTATTTCAGTGTGTTTTCACTGTTACATTTTAAACATTGCAGAAATGTTTCATTGTAAACAAAATAGCTGTATATATAATTCACCGGCCACTTTATTAGGTACACATTGCTAGTCCCGGGTTGGAACCCCTTTTGCCTTCAGAACTGCCTTAATCCTTCATGGCAGAGATTCAACAAGCTACTGTAAATATTCCTTTTTTATTCCTAGATTTTGCTCCATATTGACATGATAGCATCACGCAGTTGCTGCAGATTTGTCGGCTGCACATCCATGATGCCAATCTCCCGTTCCACCACATCCCAAAGCTGCTCTATACGACAGATCTGGTGACTGTTGGCGCCAAATTGTGACCTAACCATCCGAATGTGGCAGTCCAAAACAATAAAGAGCCCTAGTGGCAGCCTGATTTTTACCACGTTTTCATTTTTGACCACGTTTTACCACTGTTATTTACTTGTTTATTCTAGTTTGCCTTTGTTTTATCTGCTTTCTGGAACAGTTCTTCAACAGGCTCAAACCCTGTCTTCTCAGTGAACAGCACTCTGCATCTCAAGTCTGCCGGTGTATGCAGTGACCCACTGGGAAAACTGGTAACCACTTAAAGCCATCCACATTGAGGTGAGCAATCAGCTGGTAGCACGAAAAGAAACAGAAGTCCTTGGCAGCCTCATACCACCCTGTAGTGTTCCCTTTAAAGACGAAATGCAGCCATATGTACCTCTGGCTACATCATTCACGATCTCCAGATATACTAGTGTTTAGCTTAAAGAGACACTTAAAAGCTTAACTAGGTTAGCTTGGAGGGGAAAATTATAAGTGAATTAACAAAACGATGTCCAGAAATGTATTTCGAATATACAGAAATACAGAAATGGAGACTCATCAGAGCAGGCAACGTTTCTCCAATCTTCTATTGTCCAGTTTTGGTGAGTCTGTGTGAATTGTAGCCTCAGTTCCCCTTCGGTTGGGGAACTTCAGTGCCATGAATGGGAGGATTCGGATCAGAAGCCGCTTATCTGGAGAGTAATGAACGGGCCAATGAATGAAATTAATTGGCAGCGTAAGCTTGCGCAGGTGTGCGACATCTGCAATTATCTCAGCATATAAGCACACCTGAAGCCAGCAGACGCCATCCTTTTCGCTTCAGATCCTTTCTGAGTGAGTCGATGAGGGTTCCTCTTGCTGATCAGCACTTCAGAGCGAACGAGTGTGTCTCCCGGTCCAGAGTGGGTCTTCGCGGTGGCAGACGGTCGAGCTGGGTTACTCCCTTGCCTGCGGTTCTTTGGGTCCGGTCCTCCAGAGCGGTGCGTATAGTTGCAACTTTCCTAAAGGAGCAACACAGTCGTGCAGCACGTCCTTTTCAGGATGGCGCTCCGACTGTGCGTTTCTGGATGCGGGGGTTTCCTGTCTCCGGATGATGGACACGATCACTGCATTGCATGTTTGGGGGTCCAGCATGTTAATGCGGTGCTCGCGGGCGGTTCATGTCGTCATTGCGATGCCATGACCGTTGCACAGCTAAGATCGCGGCTAACTTTCGCAAGAGAGCGAGCCACCCCAGTTGCCTCCTGTTCTAAAAAAGCAGCGGGCGCTCGGGCAGATCTGAGGGTTTCAGCGGGAGCTAATCCGCCGCCCACGGGCTCGCGGACCTCTCGCTCCTCACGGCGCTCCATCCAAGCTTCGGGTGGTGAGAGTGATCCGTCTAACCAGATGGTAGCTCTCACACTCGCTGACACCGGAGATCAGATGTCCTCCGCGGCATCGGAGGGTGGGCTTTCACTGTCTGACGAAGATCCGGACCCGCTCGCCCCCTCCGGGCAGGTGAGCGCTGTCAAATCGGATCCTGAAGCGGACATGTTAGCCGTGCTTTCCCGGGCTGCTTCGGCCGTGGGGTTGGAGATGGTTTATCCCCCAGCTCCGCGGCCGGACCGACTAGATGGGTGCTACGTAGAGGACCAGAAGGCGAAGCCTTCGAAGCCTCTCGTCCCCTTCTTCCCGGAAGTGCACAGTAAGCTCACGCAGTCCTGGAGGGCACCTTTCTCTGCCCGTGCTGCGAGTGCCTCCGCCCTCACCGCCCTTGACGGCGGAGCTGCCAGGGGGTATGAGGCGATCCCGTCAGTGGAGCGCGCTATCGCGGTCAATCTTTGTCCGCGCGGCGCCTCTACGTGGCGGGGTTTGCCCCGCCTCCCGTCCAAAGCCTGTAGGTTGTCTGCCTCCCTCGGAGCCAGAGCTTATAAGGCTGCGGGCCAGGCTGCTTCTGCTTTGCACGCGATGGCCACCTACCAGCGCTACCAAGCGCAGGCGCTGGCCGAGCTGCACGAGGGCGGGTCCAACCCAAGCTTATTACATGAGCTGCGCACCGCGACCGACTATGCTCTTCGGACTACTAAGTCCGCCGCGTGTGCGCTGGGGAGGACGATGTCCACACTTGTGGTTCAGGAACGCCACCTCTGGCTAAACCTGGCCGATATGCGCGACGTTGACAAAGTTCGCTTTCTTGATTCGCCCATATCCCAGGCTGGCCTGTTCGGCGACACCGTCGGTGAATTCACCCAGGAATTCAAGGCGGTGAAAGAGCAGTCGGATGCGATGGGCAATGTCATCTATCGGCGTGGCCGTAAGCCCGCTCCGCCCGCCGAGCCATCCACCTCCGCTGTTCCTCGCCGAGGGCGCCCGCCAACGAGTGCTGCCCCGCCCCCGCCTGCGCCTCCGGCCAAGCGGGCGCGGCGTTCACCTCGAAAGCAGGCAGCCCCTCCTGCCCAGGGCGCCGTTAAGTCCGGTAAACGGACCGCGAAGCGTCCCTGAGACAGGCCATCCGGAGAAGAGGAAACTTGCTCTTTCCCCGCTGGAGGGCGGGGCCCCGATTACAACGGTACTTTTCAGTGCCACCAAAACATCAGTAAAAGAGCACTTTTCCCCTTCCCCGGATGTGACTGCACGAGTTCTGCCAGTCCGGGACGCGCTGCCTTCCGGCTCGCAGACTCTACGTGCTTCGCCAGTGGCTCACGAGCGCTGGGGGGACGGTCTCCCTTCCCTCAGCCCTCCAGCCCCCTCTCCGGAGTCAGGGTGCGGAGCCAGAGCGAATCGCTCTCCTCCAGCTTTTCCGCGGGACCCTCGTGCTTCCCGGATCAGCACACCCACTCCGCGCTGCCCCACCGCTGGTACGTCAGCGATTGTAGCGATGACTCCATTAGCGAGGGCTCTGCCTGCCTGGTTAGCGCGGGCCAGCCCCTCGCGGTGGCTCATACGCACAATCAGACTCGGTTACGCGATTCAGTTCGCGAAACGGCCCCCCAAGTTTACGGGCGTGTATTTCTCCAGGGTCAACCCCCTGTCCGCCCCTGTCTTGCGAGAGGAGATTGCTGCCCTCCTGGCGAAGGGTGCAATCGAGCCGGTTCCTCCAGCCGAGATGGAGAGTGGGTTTTACAGCCCATACTTCATCGTACCCAAAAAGAGCGGTGGGTCACGGCCAATCCTAGATCTGCGCGTTTTGAACCGCTGTCTGCACAAGCTGCCGTTCAGAATGCTCACGCAGAGGCGCATTCTCCAATGCGTTCGTCCTCGGGATTGGTTTGCAGCCATAGACCTGAAGGACGCGTATTTCCATGTCTCCATTCTTCCACGCCACCGCCAATTTCTGCGGTTTGCGTTCGAGGGTCGAGCGTGGCAGTACAAGGTCCTCCCCTTCGGGCTCTCTCTGTCTCCGCGGGTCTTCACCAAACTCGCGGAGGGTGCCCTAGCGCCCCTTCGGCTCGCGGGCATTCGCATACTCAATTATCTCGACGACTGGCTGATTTTAGCCCACTCGCGGGAGCAATTGATTATGCACAGGGACGAGGTGCTTCGGCATCTCCGCCTACTGGGGCTTCAGGTCAACCGAGAAAAGAGCAAACTCGCCCCCGTGCAGAGGATTTCTTTTCTCGGGATGGAGCTGGACTCGATCACCATGGTAGCGCACCTCTCCGAGGAACGCGCTCGCCTGTTGCTGAACTGTCTGAGGGAGCTCGACAGCAAACTAGTGGTCCCACTGAAGTTCTTTCAGAGGCTCCTGGGGCATATGGCATCCGCAGCCGCCGTCACGCCGCTCGGGTTGCTCCATATGAGACCACTTCAGCACTGGCTTCACGATCGGGTCCCCAGACGCGCATGGCACGCGGGCACACACCGGGTCTCGGTTACTGCGCTGTGTCGCCGCGCCCTCAGCCCTTGGAACGACCCCTCGTTCCTACAGGCCGGTGTGCCTCTAGGACAGGCGTCCAGCCATGTTGTTGTTTCAACAGACGCTTCCAACACGGGTTGGGGGGCCGTGTGTCGCGGGCATGCGGCTGCGGGCCTCTGGAAGGGTGCCCAGCTGCATTGGCATATCAATCGCCTAGAGCTGTTGGCAGTGTTCCTCGCTCTCCACCGCTTTTTACCGGTGCTGGAGCAGCAACACGTGCTGGTCAGGACGGACAGTACGGCGGCGGCGGCGTATATCAACCGCATGGGGGGTATGCGCTCTCGCCGCATGTCTCAGCTCGCCCGCCGTCTGCTCCTCTGGAGTCACCCGCGGCTGAAATCGCTGCGCGCCATTCACGTCCCAGGCACGCTCAATCGTGCAGCCGATGCGCTCTCACGACAGCTGTTACGCCCTGGAGAATGGAGACTCCACCCCGAGTCTGTTCAGCTGATATGGGCGCGATTCGGGGAGGCCCAGATCGATCTGTTTGCTTCCCCCGAGAACGCTCACTGCCAGTTGTTTTTTTCCCTGACCGAGGGCTCTCTCGGCACGGATGCACTGGCCCACAGCTGGCCTCGGGGCATGCGCAAGTATGCGTTTCCCCCAGTGAGCCTGCTCGCGCAGTTTCTGTGCAAGGTCAGGGAGGACGAGGAACAGGTTCTGCTAGTTGCGCCCCTTTGGCCCAACCGGACCTGGATATCAGAGCTCTCACTCCTCGCGACGGCCCTCCCCTGGCGGATCCCTTTGAGAGAGGACCTACTCTCTCAGGGACAGGGCACCATCTGGCACCCTCGCCCCGATCTTTGGAACCTCCACGTGTGGTCCCTAGACGCGAGGAAGACTTAGGTAACCTACCGACTGCGGTGGTTAATACCATCACTCAGGCTAGAGCCCCCTCCACGAGGCGCGCCTACGCCCTGAAGTGGAGTCTATTCACTGAATGGTGCGTCTCTCGCAGAGAAGACCCCCGAAATTGCCAGATTAGTGTTGTGCTCTCTTTCCTTCAAGAGAAGTTGGACAGCAGGCTGTCGCCCTCCACTCTCAAGGTTTACGTGGCCGCCATCTCCGCTTATCATAGCGCGGTAGCTGGCGGCACCGTGGGAAAGCATAACCTGGTCATCCAGTTCCTTAGGGGTGCTAGGCGAATTAATCCATCTCGCCCCCCTCTCATGCCCTCTTGGGATCTCGCCCTCGTTCTCACGAGTCTGCGATCCGATCCCTTTGAGCCACTCGAATCAGTATCTCTAAGATTTCTGTCCCTGAAGACAGCTCTGCTGGTTGCGTTGGCCTCCATCAAGAGGGTCGGGGACCTGGAGGCATTTTCGGTCAGTGACTCGTGCCTGGAATTCGGGCCGGATTACTCTCACGTTATCCTGAGACCCCGCCCCGGTTATGTGCCCAAGGTTCCTACCACCCCCTTTAGAGATCAGGTAGTGAACCTGCAAGCGCTGCCCCCGGAGGAGGCAGACCCAGCCCTTTCTTTACTTTGTCCAGTTCGCGCTCTGCGCATTTATGTGGACCGTACTCAGAATTTTAGATCATCTGAGCAGCTCTTTGTCTGTTATGGCGGTCGGCAGCAGGGAAGTGCCGTATCGAAACAAAGATTATCCCACTGGATTGTGGATGCCATTTCACTCGCTTATTCGAGTCGAGGTCAGCCGTGTCCCCCGGGAGTACGTGCACACTCCACTCGGAGCGTTGCATCCTCTTGGGCGCGTGCACGCGGCGCCTCTCTAACAGACATCTGTAGAGCTGCGGGCTGGGCGACACCCAACACATTTGCAAGGTTTTACAATCTGCGAGTGGAGCCGGTTTCCTCAAGGGTATTAGGTAACCCTTTGGTGATTGAGGAGACAACTCGGTAGGGTGTTGAAACACGCTTGCTGCGCCATTCTCCCTAACACGGAGGTACGTGCGCCTTTTTTATCTGTCAGTAAAGTTCCCCGTCAGGTGAGCCCTGCAGATTCCTCCGTGGCCCCCAGCACTGACTCAGCGGAGGAGTCACTTGCTGGTCCACTACGTTGTAGGTCTGCCCGCTGGTCAGCCCGCGTTTTGGGTATAGGTGCCTGCTATGCGTGATCCCCACTAGGCGATCCCATATGCTTATTCCGCCACGGTTAAGTCCCCCCCCTGGGCGGACCCGTGTCTTCCCTCTCCGCTAACCACTCTTTGCTATGCGTACTCCCCCTTTTAGGGCTAGTCCATAGGTAATTCTGCCATCTATCCCCCCCTTGGGTAACGGATGGCCTCCGCAGCGTCCTCCCTATCGGGATTGCACGCTTCCCAACGTACTGTCGTATTTCCTAGAATTATCTAGATGCTCACGACTTCCCAAAAAATATATCTAAATCCGTAAAACTTCTGTTGAAGTAGGATAAATTAGGGCCAGGGACACGTTGGAGGACCGCGCCCCCCATGATGTGGGTGCGTCACGCTTGCTTGACTATCTCCTCATCGGGGGTGTTGGTAAGGTGCAGTCATTATGGCGCTTTCCATATTCTCCCATTCATGGCACTGAAGTTCCCCAACCGAAGGGGAACGTTCGAGGTTACAGAAGTAACCCTTCGTTCCCCGAGGAGGGGAACGGAAGTGCCATATTCCGTCGCCATAATGACTGTCCCTTAGCTGTTTGAAAGTCTCTTCAGCTTAAAAGGATGGCGTCTGCTGGCTTCAGGTGTGCTTATATGCTGAGATGATTGCAGATGTCGCACACCTGCGCAAGCTTACGCTGCCAATTAATTTCATTCATTGGCCCGTTCAATACTCTCCAGATAAGCGGCTTCTGATCCGAATCCTCCCATTCATGGCACTTCCGTTCCCCTCCTCGGGGAACGAAGGGTTACTTCTGTAACCTCGAACGTTTCCTGTTCTTAGCTGACAGGAGCGGCACCCGGTGTGCTCTTCTGCTGCTGTAGCCCATCCGCCTCAAGGTTGGACGTGTTGTGTGTTCAGAGATGCTCTTCTGCAGAGCTCGGTTGTAACGAGTGCTTATTTGAGTTACTGTTGCCTTTCTATCAGCTGGAACCAGTCTGGCCATTCTCCTCTGACCTCTGGCATCAGCAAGGCATTTGCTGCTCACTGGATATTTCCTCTTTTTTGGACCATCCTCTGTAAACCCTAGAGATGGTTGTGCGGGAAAATCCCAGTAGATCAACAGTTTCTAAAATGCTCAGAGCAGTCCGTCTGGCACCAAATTCAAAGCCACTTAAATGCCCTTTCTTCTCCTTTCTGATGCTCAGTTTGAACTGCAGCAGATCGTCTTGACCATGTCTACATGCCTAAATGCATTGAGTTGCTGCCATGTGATTGGCTGATTAGAAATTTGCATTAATGAGCAGTTGGTCAGGTGTACCTAATGAAGTGGCCGGTGAGTGCATATATGTACGCTACCTGACAAGAGTCTTGTGATCGATCTCAGTTGTATATATATAAATATATAGCCTCACAGCAAGAAGGTCGCTGGTTCGAACCTCGGCTCAGTTGGCGTTTCTGTGTGGTGTTTGCATGTTCTCCCTGTCTTCGCGTGGGTTTCCTCTGGGTGCTCCGGTTTCCCCCACAGTCCAAAGACATGCTGTACAGGTGAACTGGGTAGGCTAAATTGTCCGTAGTGTATGAGTGTGTGTGTGTGAATGAGTGTGTGGATGTTTCCCAGAGATGGGTTGTGGCTGAAAGGGCATCTGCTGCGTAAAAACTTGCTGGATAAGTTGGCGGTTGATATATATATATATCAATGTCAGGTTTGTCATTATTTGATCCAATGTTTGGTTATAACAAGCATAGTCTAAAATTTTATATTATTACAATGTAACATTTGTAAGAATATAACATCAAAGAATATAACGCATATATATATATATATATATATATATATATATATATATATATATATATATATATATATATATATATATATATATATATATATATATATATATATATATATATATATATATATATATATATGTATGTATATATATATATATATATATATATATATATATATATATATGTATGTATATATATATATATATATATATATATATATGTATGTATATATATATATATATATATATATATATATATATATATATATATATATATGTATATATATATATATATATATATATGTATATATATATATATATATATATATATATATATATGTATGTATGTATATATATAAATATATATATGTATATATATATATATATATATATATATATATATATATATATATATATATATATATATATATATATATATATATATATATATATATATATATATATAAACACCCCAGGCTGATCTGTTTTCACTTTTCTTAAATGTAAAGGCCACAGTGTATTTTCAGAGTTCAAAATGAAACTATTAACAAATACAATATTAACATATTTGAGTCCACTCTCGCCAACAATCTCATTAATAAGTTCCACTGCTAGCTTGTTTGATGCCCCTATACGCACACACATGCACACACACACACATACACACACACACACACACTCAATTATACTCTTAATAAGGCGAAAGTATACTCCTCTATTTACATCGCTTAATGGGATTGCAGTTCTTTCCCTCATTAAAGCCATTCAGTTCATAGTCTTGTGTTTTTCTCTTTTTGTCTGACTTTTAATTTTATATTCAAATGTTTGTAATGCTGGATGGTTTGCTTCCAGATTTATTGCGCTTTAATGAAGTTTTAGTTTTTTTACTCTCTCCATCGCTTGAGTGTTTTAGTTATGTGTGAATGCACTGGAGTGTCTCTGTTGGTTTGGTGCATGAGCGACTCTCACTGAAGCTGCAGCCTATAAAGAGCGGCTCAAATCAGACACAATCAGCCTCCATTTCCATTAGGAAGCTGTTTGTGGCCTGCTGCCAATGTACACATTAGAGAGAGTCACATCACCAGGCCTCGGAACAACCACACCGGTGTGTGTTTTCTGTCTACAGTGACCACCGGCACACATTCAGGACACACCAGACAATATTGGCAGGTTTAAGTAACAACATACCAGTGTTGGGGGCAGGGGCAGTGTACGGGAGGGGAAAGAGTGTATAGGACATGTGAAGCCCTCAAAGATTTTGAAATATTGTTGTGATGTTGAGTGTAAACAGTCAGAATGATTAGTCTTTCTGAATTATTAGAGCTCCTGTTTTTTAATTATTCTTATTATTCTGCAATATCTGTTTAAAGGAGGTAAGATTTTCTTTACACATTTGTAATCATAACAGTTTCAATAACTCATCCTTAACTGATTTATTTTCTCTTTGCCATGATGACAGCACATAATGTTTGACTAGATATTCTTCAAGACACTAGTATTTAGCTTAAAGTGACATTCAAACGCTTAACTAGGTTAGCTTGGAGGGTGAAATTACAGGAGAAATAACAAAACGGGAGGGTGGTGGGAGATGGGTCTGAAATATAAGCGACTCCCGGGAATAACGAGCATGTTGGCAGGTAATTAGGGATTTAAGAAGCACCTTGACTGACATTCTGTCTTTGTACGTGTCATCAGAGGCGGAAAGCCCCGCCCCCTAGTGCCCATTTCACCCTCATTAGCATAAACAGCAGCCCTGAGTGAGAAGCAGCCGTCTGTCCATTAGCCATTAGAGCAGTGGTCACCAAACTTGTTCCTGGAGGGCCGGTGTTCAGCAGATTTTAGCTCCAGCCCTAATCAAACACACCTGAACAAGCTAATCAAGCTCTTACCTGGTATACTTGAAACACCCAGGCAGGTGTGTTGAAGCAAGTTGGAGCGAAACCCTGCAGGGACACCCGCCCTCCGGGACTGAGATTGGTGACCCCTGCATTAGAGTGTTTGAGCTGCTGAAGATGATGTCAGCATAGACTAAGAGGATTATAGATGTGGAGCACAAATGAACAGTGACAGTAGCGACATAGACTGACAGAAGCACTGACCAGCACGGACAGCACTAGTTATTAATCTACTATGCTGGCACACAGGCATGTGTAGCTCCGCCTTCTTCTGAAAAGAGCACAATCTCATTTGCATTTAAAGCGACAGTCACCAAAACACCACAATTAGGATCAAAGCCTGAAAGGGTCAGCTTCAGAGAGCTAGGCCCTGTTTACACTGTCAGGTCTTGATGGCCAATTCCGATTTGTTGCTGTATCTGATTTGTTTGCCTGTCTGTTTACACCAGGGGTCTCAAACTCGCGGCCCGCGGGCCATTTGCGGCCCTCAGTGCAATATTTTGTGGCCCGCGCCGACCGCTGTACTCTAACAGAATCAGCGGAGCGGGGAGAGAGAGCGCTCCCCGCTCCGCTGATTCTATCTGTACACAGCACGCTTGTCACTCAATGCGCGTTGTCGCGCGCGTTCTGATCAGCTGTGTTGTCGTGCGCGTACTCAAGAGCGGTGTTATCGCGCGCCTACTGAAGGGCGGGACCGAGGGTGTGTCGCGTCGCGGGGGCACTTTTGATCATTTTGGAAGGGCACTTTCTATGCAAGACTAAAAAGGGCATGTGCTCTGCACAGGTTGAGCCCTATGTGTGCACGTGCCTGCCCTGCATCTTATATATATTATCTCTCACGAGAAAACATAAGTATTTTGTGTTTTGCCAGTTTAGTGGCTAATTCGTACGAATTCGTACGAGTTCAGTCGTACGAAATGGTACGATTTTTAAAAGGAGGCGTGGCACCTGACCCCACCCCTAACCCCAACCGTCATTGGGGGATAAGCAAATCGTACTAAATTGTACGAATTAGATAGTACGAATTCATACGAATTAGCCACTAAATGAAAAAGTTACGAATTGCCGTGAGATTGTGTTGATATTATAGGTAGATACAGACTGGTACAGACTGATGTGACTGGAGTGGGGTGGGGGTGTTTTATTTATACATATATACACCTTTTTTTAGGTGAGGGAATGGAAGTTTTGAGTGAGTTCCCCCACTTTTTTCCCTAGGACTTCAATAAGTCAAAGTACAGGTCTAGACTTAATGATGATCATCTTCAAGCCATACTGAGGGTCTCAACTGCTTCCGCTCTAAAGCCAAATGTGGTTCAGATTTGTGAGAAGAAGCGCTGTCAAGTCTCTGGCAGCAAGAAGTAGGCAAAAGATGCCATGTTCAGAAGAACTGTTCATAATCTTCACTCAATGTTCTATTAATGTTCAGGACACTTCATGTTCAGAAGAAATAATTAAAACTGTTAATAATGACATTTGAGGACTTTTTTTTGTGAAATCCCTTATTTCACAATATTTTCCCTTATTTACCTGCGGCCCCCAGGTAAATTGAGTTTGAGACCCCTGGTTTACACGTTGTTTTAATTGTGACCCATATCCAATTCATGCGTTTACACTCGCCATACAATTTACGATGCCGCGCATGCATAAAGGCGGGTTCTAGCATCTGCGCCACACTAGCCACGATGGAAGAAATTGTCTTGTTTTTAGCTCTGCGAAGTGTAGTATAAGCAGTGAATGGTTTAGTCCAGATTTACCCCCACGCAGTTTATGTAATGGTATGGCCCTGGTGTGTGTGTGTAGTTGAAGATGTTGCTTTTGCTTGTGTGTGAGAAAATAAAGTTATATTGTCACATAACTCACACATCTTCTCACGCGAACACTATGGACTACACTTCCGCCTTCCTCTGGACTACATAGACATACATGCTCTTCGGTCACACTCACGTCTGCTCACTCATCAAGACTGATTACACTCTCTCCAGCTGAGCCTTGTCAGAGACTGATAACACACCCTACATAAGCCACTCATTCACCCATCCTGTTTGCCGAGTCTTGTTAGCTGTATCAGTAGCATTCAACGCGTTTTCCCTGTCTTGTTTCCCGTGTTTAGACCTTAGCCTTGTTTACCCGTGTTCTCCTGTTTAGCCGCCTGCCTTACAACCTATTGCTTGTTATTCGACTACGATTCTGTAATGTGTATTTATATAGCGCATTTATTGTGTATGGCCGTACACCCAAAGCGCTTCACAGTCATGAGGGGGGTCTCTCCACACCACCACCAGTGTGCAGCATCCACTTGGATGATGCGACGGCTGCCACAGGACAACGGCGCCAGTGCGCTCACCACACACCAACTATTGGTGGAGTGGAGAGACAGTGATAGAGCCAATTCTGTGGAAGGGGATGATTGGGAGGCCATGATCATAAGGGCCGATAGAGGGACTTTGGCCAGGACACCGGGGTTACACCCCTGCTCTTTCACGAGAAGTGCCATGGGATTTTAAATGAGTCAGGACCTCGGTTTAACGTCTCATCCGAAAGACGGCGCCCACCAACAGTATAGTGTCCCCTTCACTTTTACTGGGGCATTAGGACTCACACAGACCACAGGTTGAGCGCCCCCTGCTGGCCTTACTAACACCACTTCCAACAGCAACCTAGTGTTCCCTAGTGGTCTCCCATCCAGGTACTGACCAGGCTCAGCCCTGCTTAGCTTCAGTGAGTAACCGGTCTTGGGCTGCAGGGTGACATGGACTGTGGATTCTGGACTGCCTGCATATACCCTGACCCTGATGCTGAATAAACCTGCATTGCGGATCTTGCCTCCAGTTGTCTCTGTCACTCCCCCGTCGTTACATATATATATATATATATCACATGATCGGAAATCTGGCCCGACCAGTCTGTGATTTCAGACTCGATCGGAATCGGATGTTACCTCCTGATCAGGACTCAAATATATGTAAATATATGTATACATACAGTTGAAGTCAAAATTATTATACCCCCTGAATTATTAGCCCCTCTGTTTGTTTTTTTTCCCCAATTTCTGTTCAATGGAGAGCAGATTTCTTCAACACATTTCTAATCATAATAGTTTTAATAACTCATCTCTAATAACTGATTTATTTTATCTTTGTCATGATGACAGTAAATTATATTAGACTATATATTCTTCGAGACACTTTTGTACACATTAAAGTGACATTTAAAGGCTTAACTAGGTTAACTAGGCAGGTTAGGGTACGTTATTGGCAATAAGGCAATTTATTGAATAATACAAATTTTTCTGTAGACTATCAGAAAAATATATATCTTAAAGGGACTAATGATTTTGACCTTAAAATGTTTTTTTTTTATTTATTTTTTTTATTTATTAAAACTGCTTTTATTCTAGCCAAACTTAAACAAATAAGACTTTCTCCAGAAGAAAAAATATTATCAGACATACTGTGAAAATTCCCTTGCTCTGTGAAATACAAAGGAGGGCTAATAATTCTGACTTTAACTGTATATATATATATATATATATATATATATATATATATATATATATATATATATATATATATATATATATATATATCTCATCTTTTTAACACATCTATAGTTATGCAGTGCACAGAGTTAAACCTCTATCTTGACTAGACACAGAAACAGCAATGTGGCGGCATGACATCACTTTGTTGCGGAGACGCTTTGGTCAAACGCCAGCAAAGTAAAACACAGCTTGAAGTGCAAAGCAGGAGTATGTCTACAGTCTGGAGGTATTATAAAGTTGATGACGACACCATTGCTATAGCAAACTGTGAGATTTGTAAACTTGGCTGCCGGGTATTTTAAGTTGAGGCGCTGTTTGTTTTTATATTCGATTTTTTTATATTTACTGTTGCACTAAAGTCCAAAAGTAAAGAAATGGTGTTATTAATTACTTGATTGTTCAAGCTAGCTCACAGACGTGCACTGCTTGTTAACAGAGTTGATGAATGTTAAAACAAGGTGAATTAAATAAACAATAAAAAACATCCTGGACATGTTTCTTCGCTCTTCTTTATTCTTATGTATTATATAGATTTACTTTTATGTATTATAGACTTATCAGATTGGGTTTAAGTATTGATAGATAGTCAAAATTAATTGACTTAGACTTGGACTCAAGGGCAAAAAAAAATTATTGTGACATCCCTCATGTGTGTATATATATTTATATATATATATATATATTAGTGCTGTCAATTGATAAAAAAAATTAACTAATTAATCGCACCTTTTAAAAAAAATTTATCGCGATTAATCGCATTTAAAATACTGAAACTTGTAATTTTGGCTATTTAAATGTAAAATTAATGTAAACGCAAGACAAAAACTATTTAATTTCAAAATATAATTGTTTAATAGAATTATTGTTTAACTTGTAACACAGATTTCTTCATGCAAACAACATATACTGCGGTTTTAATATGATTAAGATAATACTCTTAAAATTCTACCGTGTAGCCTTAAAAAGAACCTTACCTTAAAGGAACATCCCTCATGTGTATATATATATATATATATATATATATATATATATATATATATATATATATATATATATATATATATATATATATTCATTCATTATCTTGTCGGCTTAGTCCCTTATTAATCCAGGGTCGCCACAGCACGATGAACCGCCAACTTATCCAGCAAGTTTTTACGCAGCGGATGCCCTTCCATCCACAACCCATATCTGGGATTCACCCAATTCACCTGTACCGCATGTCTTTGGACTGTGGGGGAAACCGGAGCACCCGGAGGAAACCCACGCGAATGCAGGGAAAACATGCAAACTCCAAACAGAAACGTCAACTGAGCCGAGGCTCGAACCAGCAACCCAGCAACCTTCTTGCTCTGAGGTGACAGCACTACAGCCCATATATATATATATATATATATATATATATATATATATATATATATATATATATATATATATATATATATATATATATATATATATGTAGTGTATTACATTTTGGCAACACTCCCAAAATTATTGTTACTGCTGTTTTAAAATAGTTATATAAATTCAACTGAATCAACACAATTCTTAAGTTTTTGGGGGGTGGAAACTTAATTGTTTTATGTTCAATCCCCTTATAGTAAGTTTGTAAAAACAATGAAGTTAACTCATTGATTTCATAAAGGAACTGTGTGGCACCCTGCATTTTTTACAGTGCATGCATTTCATCCAAAATAATTTTGCATTGGGTCAAGATTAAGCTAATGTCTGGCCTATTAAAACCTAAAGTGTGCATGAGGAAATAACAGAAACTGGACAGTTTTGAAGTGAAATTTCTGACCTGGTGTCATTGCTGACTGTGTGTGGTTCCTTATGTAAATAACACAGTCATAGCCAAGATAAGACGAACCATCAAGAAAGCTCCGTCCCAGCATAATGCGGGAGATGTGCTGTGGAAATGGGGCTGTTCTCAATTCTGCTCTGGAAATGGGTCACAGCTTCTTGGATTTTTATGGGGGTGAAAAAGTCAAACAGTAACTTTGTAAGTAGTTATACTGGCAGAAATCAGTCCATGTCAATGTCAAAGGCGTTGCAATGGCCAATCACATAGAAAGGAGGCGGGGGTTATTGTATAGACCATTTTGAGGGATATAAACAAAAACAATTGTCCCAACGTATTTCCTGCTTGACAATTTTAATGTCTATAGCTCTGAGAGTCCAAACAGAGCCACATATTGATAAATAATGTTATGATAGCAGTTTTAACATGAAGTTTTTATTGAAATGCGTCTTGTTACAGTAATAACATAGTTAAAGGGTCACGAAATACCAAAACACATTTTTTGAGCTGTTGACAGTCGTATATGTGTCCCACACTGCTAAAAACACTATTAGGACACCTATATTTCACTGAAAAGTGTAAATTGGTTGTTTTTGCATTATTTCAAGCAAATTCGTACTTCCGGTTTGAAACGAATTTTTGAAGCTGCGTCACGGTCATGAGATAATAGCGTGTATTCCAGCGTGCAGACTGGACGTCTGTGCCAGAGTGTGTCTTATTACGTCTTACAGTGTGATGCATTAATGCATGAGTAAAGCTTGGTTCAAACCAATCAGCACACTCTATTGTGCAACTTCATTAATATTCATTAGTCACAGTGTTTAGACGACAGAGACGCCACGTTGTGTTGGCAAAACAAGCGTGAAGTGTTGCTTTTATAGTTTGCTGCGGTGAAGTTTTGTTTTCATTTTCTCTCTGTGAGAGCGCAGCTGGAGTCACGTGTGGATTAACAGTGTACGCGACGCTCGACAACAATAACTTACGTGTCTAAGGAGGATTATTGTTTACCTGAGAGCTGTTCTCATCTGCAAACGCTGAGATCCGGATTTGCTTGTAGTCTCCTCTTAATAAAGACGCGGCTCTAGTTGCTGGTGATTGTTCTGTCTCTACAGATTTGGTAAGTGAGCGACCAGTGCTCTTTGTTTATTTAGTTTGTTCTTATCGAACTAACTATCGCACCGAATGTAAACATGTTAGCACTACAACCAAACTTTAACCTCGTGTAGGATTTTCACCGGATTTAGTGACCGGAATAACACACGCGGCTTTCTGACGCTACCTGCCGTGTGCATCTAAGTTTCCGGGAAATGCAGAGGTTTTTTTTTTTCTCTCATTCGCCGTGCGGTATCAAACATTGCATGAAAAATACAGGCTTAGAGCAGCTCCTCGAATCAAATATCTCGTTTGTCGTGAGGGGCATGACTGAATTCCCTGAATGAAAGAGCCAAACTGCAGTTAAAGTCCAACATTTAATAATTTGGCAAATAATTCGACTACAGATGTCCATGTAAACACAGTCACTTTCTCCCCTGTGTGTGTGTGTGCGTGTGTGTGTGTGTGTGTATGTGTGTGTGTGTGGTTTTGACTCTGAATGTCAGCGCATGCCCAAATAGACACTCCCACACCATGCCTCTTTTTTTTCTCCGACACTCCCCCTAAACAGAGCTGGACACGCCCACTTTTCTGACTTTGTCCAAAGTAGAGGTGTGAAAACACCCTGCTGAAACGAGGGGGTTTCATGGCCCTTTAAATAACAAGCAGGGAATGTTCACAGGCCAATGACATGACCACATTGAAATGGTCTATATACTGAAGATGAATGAATCCACTCATTGTGGATATGTACCCTCGTCTACATTTTTGGAGGGAGCAAATTATGTTGCCAGAGGTACGTCTGGCTGCATTTTTTCTTTATAATGAACACTATGGCAGTGTTTCCCAGAGATGGGTTGCGGCTGGAAGGGCATCCGCTGCGTAAAAACGTGCTGGATAAGTTGGCGGTTCATTCCGCGGTGGCAACCCCGCATTAATAAAGGAACTAAGCTGACAAGAAAATGAATGAACTATGGTAGTGTGACACTGCTGATGGCTTCTGGGTTTTTTTTTTTTGCGCTACATGCTGACCGCTTACCTCTGTTTAGTCGGCTTTTTCACTGTTACCAGTTTGCCAACTGACTCACCACGTGCCTCATCAGACTTGAGAAGCAGAGGGAAGATGCCTGTGACGACAGGGTTAGAGTCTGGAGAAGAACAGTTGCAGAAAGCTGAAAAAACAAAAACACAAGCCAAAAATTATAATAAACAAGTGAATAACAGGGTGAGATTGTGGTAAAATCTGAAAGCATGGTAAAAACCAGGCAGCCGCGAGGGCTTTTCTTCATCTGGATTGTTTTTGAAACTATCAGTTGGGTTTAGTGAAGGTGATGGGTGGGGGAATCGGTCAGTCAGTCAGTCAACAGTGGCCTCTGGTGGATTTATGTGAGAACAGCAGGCAAGAATGGCACTCGTGACAGAAATTTGAGATCTGAAAAAGCATACACAGCGGCCTCTGGAGGATTCACGAAAACAAAACTGCAAAAAAAAAAAAAAATCCTAGGATGTATTTTGTGCTCTCAAGAAATGTATACAGGGGTACATATTAATAATGAGCCTAAGTTGCATTGAACAGAGTGCTCTAGATTTAACAAGGGAAAACTAAAGCTGCGTAAGCACATAATATTATAATACATAAACAGTGAAATCTAAATGCTGGGTTGTTTCAACTGGAGGGCAACGTAGTGGCGCAGTCGATAGTGCTGTCACCTCACAGCAAGAAGGTCGCTATTGTGAGCCTCGGCTGGGTCAGTTGGCATATCTTTGTGGCGTTTGCATGTTCTCACTGTGTTGGCGTGGGTTTCCTCCGGGTGCTCTGGTTTCCCTCACAGTCCAAACACATGCGGTACGGGTGAATTGGGTAAGCTAAAATTGTCAGCAGTGTATGTGTGTGTATAAGAGTGTGTGGGTATCCGCTGCGTTTAACATATGCTGGATAAGTTGCTGGATAATTGGTGACCCCAGATTAAATGGACTAAGCCGAAAAGAAAATGAATGAATGAATGAATGTTTCAACTGGAGTTTGGATGGTAAAAAATATGAATATGGGTTACTGTAAATTTAGCTTTAAATCAATTTTGTCCCAAATTATGTTATATATATATATATATATATATATATATATATATATATATATATATATATATATATATATGAGCAATATCACATGAGTAGCAGTGCGATATGGCTGTATATCGGCACTGGTGGGAGGCGTGCGTTGGCACTAGGCCGCAGGCTGAATGCCTCAGTGCCTCCACTAGTGCTGATATAAAGCCATATCACACTGCTACTCATGTGATATTGCGTTTATACAACAGTTTGACGACATAATTGTGTATATAAAAACTAAATCAAACATGGAGAGTCTCAAAAACCCCTATGTATGAGGAACTACTTTCTTCCGCGTTGTATTCAAATCATGACAGTTAAACAGCTGAGCAAGCATCTTATAAACTTTAGATCTGTAGTGTCTGCTTTTTGCTGCCTGTATGTGGGCGGAGTGATACACAAAGGGTAAAGAGGCTGTACGGGTGCTGATATTGCCTAAATATATCACGGCTATCAGCCAATCAGATTCAAGATAAAACTGTTGTATAAATATATATATATATATAATGGTCAATGTAAAAAATATCCATCAATTAGCAGTTTTCCATATTGTTGGATTTCATGTTTTTATACTTTATTTCTGCTTTTAAATTGCATTATGGGATGTTGATCTTTCTTCCAACTATTTTTTAACCTTGAAAAGCTCTAAAAAGTGACTATTATGAACATGTTTAATAGTTTGCAGTGCTGTATTGTCTGGGTTGGTGTTGTATATTAGGCTACAAACACCTTGTAGCTGCCAGTGCATTTTCATTATTTTAAAGACCTATTTTACTAGATATAATTTCTCATTCATTAAATTATTTTAAACTACTAAAATGTCAATAAAAGTCACTTTGTTAAACTGAAAAGTTGAATTTTCAACATCAGAAGTGGACAGAGCAGAGATCAACATCCCATAATGCACTTCACCACCGAAAACACACATGTAATGTTCATCCGCATATATTTTTTACAGTGTTCAGTTTTAGTACAACTACTGTTATACTTGCATATTTTAATATTACATATAGTATATTAGTATTATGTGGACGTGGTGGCTCAGTGGTTAGCAGCACTGTGGCCTAACAGCAGGAAGGTTGCTGGTTCGAGTCCCGGCTGGGCCAGTTGGCATTTCTGTGTGGAGTTTGCATGTTCTCCTCTTGTTGGCCTGGGTTTCCTCCGGGTGCTCCGGTTTCCCCCACAGTCCAAACTCATGCGCTATAGGGGAATTGATGAAGTAAACTGGCCGTATGTGTGTGAATGAGTGTGTATGGATGTTTCCCAGTGCTTGGTTGCAGCTGGATGGGCATCCGCTGTGTAAAAAATATGCTGGAAAAGCTGGCGGCTCATTATTCTGGGGTGACCCCTGATGAATAAAAGGACTGAGCCGAAGGAAAATGAATGGATGAATATTAACATTATTACATTAGTCGCAGTGTAAAAACAGAGCTGAAAGCTGCAAAAGTGGAGTCTTGTAGAATTTAACATGCAGAAAATGTCTTTTCCTCTATGCAAATCTCTTGTTAAAAATCTGAGGCGTTTCATTTTTCTTCTGCTGCGAATAAATTACAGCTGATAAATTCAGTTTTGTGGACGGAGAGTTTGAGAAATCGATGCGTTCACACAGAAATCCTGCTGTTTCTGCTGTCCGTGTGTCAGAGTTCAGACGGAGACTCGCACTTTCTCTTTCTTTGCGCTGATTACTGGAATGTCATTCAGTGTCAGTCATTAAGGCTAATCAATGGAGTGTGTCCGACGTGCCTAATTACCCTCGACACCCCAATGATCCTGCAGCAAAGGTGCTGTAACGGGTGAAGGCCTGTCTTTTACTGCACTGCGCTGCGGCTCATTCAGCTGAGCAATCGGCTCTTTTATTGAAGCTTCAACTAAACATGCAGACTGTTAACATACAGAGGGGGAAATAAGTATTGTACAGGTCACTCTATTCTCAGAAAGCATATCTCTAAAGGTGCTGTTGACTTGAAATGTTTTACCAAATGTAAGTAGCAATCAAAGAAATCCACATATGAAAAAGAAAATAAAACGAATTCTTTTGCAAAGTAAGTTATGCATGATAAAATTAAATGATGCAGGGGAAAAAAAGTGTTGAACACATGAAGAAAGGAAGGTGTAAAAAAGCATGGAGAGCCCAGACAGCAGCTGAAATCTCGCAGTAGTTCTTCAGCAACCCTCTGCCTATAAAAATTGTGTTGACACTAAATATACTAATAAAATAGTTTGAACAAGCAACAAAATAATTGTATTAGTTTTATTGAAGTAACATTTTAGTTTTCATCATTAATATTAATTTGAGAGTACTTTTAAAGCACTATTAAAAATATTAAATGTATTAATTTAGTAAAGCTGAAGAACATTTCATATTATATTATATTATTATATTATATTATATTATATTATATTATATTATATTATATTATATCATATTATATTATATTATATTATATTATATTATATTATATTACATTATATTATATTATATTATATTATATTATATTATATTATATTATATTATATTATATTACATTATTTTATATTATATTATATTATATTATATTATATTACATTACATTACATTATATTATATTATATTACATTATATTATATTATATCATATCATATTATATTATATTATATTATATCATATTATATTATATTATATTATATCATATCATATCATATCATATTATATTATATTATATTATATTATATCATATTATATTACATTACATTATATTATATCATATCATATCATATTATATTATATTATATCATATTATATTACATATATTATATTATATTATATTATATTATATTATATTATATTATATTATTATATTAGGGGCTGCACAACAACGCAGTGGGTAGCACATTTGCCCCACAGCAAGAAGGTCACTGGTTCGAGCCTCAGCTGGGTCAGTCGCGTTTCTGTGTGGGGTTTGCATGTTCTCGCGGTTCTTTCCGCTGTAGTGACCCAATGAATAGAGGCACTAAGCCAAAGGAAAATTAATGAAAGAATATTATATTATATTATATTATATTATATTATATTATATTATATTATATTATTTTATATTATATTATATTATATTATATTATATTATATTATATTATATTATATTATATTATATTATATCATATTATATTAGATTAGATTAGATTAGATTAAATTAGATTAGATCATGTTGTATATGCAAACACAAACAAAATAAAATACAAATTATTTTACCAAAAACAAACAACTCCATTAAGCACAATTTCCAAATATTTTATTAAATGTCAAATTACTTACCACAAAGATACAATTAATATAAAGTATTTTTAATATGTTTAGTATGTTTAGTATCGCAACTTGATCTACAATTAGAGGGATACAAAGTTAGCTTTAGCTCTACTATAAAAGATCTGGGTGTCATATTAGACAGCAATTTAACTTTTGAAAATCATATATCCCATGTCACAAAAACTGCCTTCTTTCATCTGAGAAATATTGCTAAATTACGAGGTATCCATCTCTGACACAAAAAAGCTAGTCCATGCTTTTATGACTTCTAGGCTGGATTACTGTTATGCACTGTTTGCTGGCTGCCCAGCATCCTCTATTCACAAACTTCAACTAGTACAAATTGCAGCAGCCTGAGTTCTGACCAGGTCTATACAATATGATCATATCACCCCAATGTTATTCTCCTTACACTGGCTGCCTGTTAAGTTTCATATTGAATTTAAAATATTGCTTCTCTCCTATAAAGCTCTAAATAATCTAGCTCCTGTTTATCTAACCAACCTTCTGTCTCACTACAATCCAACTCGCTCTTTAAGATCTCAAAACTCAGGGATTCTGGTAGTATCTCGAATAGCAAAGTCAAGTAAAGGAGGTCGAGCCTTCTCATTTATGGCTCCTAAACACTGGAATAGCCTTCATGATAATGTCCGAGGCTCAGACACACTCTCTCAGTTCAAAACTAGATTAAAGACCTATCATTTTAGTAAAGCACACACTCAGTGCATCACTTAGGGTTATGATACATAAATGTGCTCCACACAGGTTTCTGCATCTTGTTTATGTACACTATGAACAGCAGTTGTGCTAGTTATTCTGTTTATTCTCTATTTCCACCGTACTCATCAGTATCAAACACTCATCATACTCATGCAGATACTCATCCCGAGGCCCTCAGACTATGCAGCACCACTGACTCGATCCAAGACCAGCAACGAGATGACCCCAAGATTTCCATAATCCTGGACCAGGCCGTATCCTGAGCAGCTGCTGTGGTGGTCATGGAGGAGTGGAGAGCATGAGACGCTCCAGGGACAGACGAGTCTTCGCTGAGGTCCAGCTTCCAGCCTCCGGCGCCTAGACTGCAGCTCTGCACAAGACGTTTGGCCAGTGGAGAAATGGTCGTGCCCTGCTGAGTCTGGTTTCTCTCCAGGTTTTTTAATTCTTCACTCTTCAGTTCTTCAGTTTTTTCCTCGCCGCTGTTGCCTCTAGCTTGTATGGTTCAGGATCTGTAAAGCTGTGCATGGAAGGATTTGCTCTTCAGTGTTTGGACTCTCAGTAGTGATTATTAAAGCACACTGAACTGAGCTAAACTGAACTGAACTTCAACTCTGAAAACTGAACTACACTGTTTCAATCTACTATAATCTTCTATGTGAAGCTGCTTCGACACAATCTACATTGTAAAAGCGCTATACAAATAACAATGAATTGAATTGAATTGAATGTTTCTCACATTAATTGTTTCTCTTATCAGTGATCTGTAATAAAAGAAAGTTGTCATATTTAATATTACATCCCAATGTATCAAATCAGACTTCAATCTGCAGCAATATCTGTTCCATCAGCTTTTGTTTATCAGACTGAATGCCTGCAGGTCATTGAATCCTTTATTGCAGGTAGGCGTAATCAACTCTATTAGTTAATTGCAGATTGCGTCCTGCACTAATTTTAGGCTGTTTTTCCAGCATTATCTGATTTGAGCAATTCATTTCTATCAAACACCATTAGTTAAAAGCCTCAGTGTATTTATTAAAAATAGTCTAGAAAGGCTGAGTTCCCTCATGATAAATACTATAGTCATTTATAATAAATACTAAAGCCTTTTTGAACCGTACTACAGTAACGTGAATTATACTTTATGTATTATGGTATCAATAACACATTTTTAATTACAGCATACTACAGTATTAGCCCGTAGCCAGCACGCAATTGTGGGAATTTATACCTACCTGACTTTAAATAGTAACAGTTTCTGACTCCAGTAAGCTACAAACACAAATTAGGCATCATTGGAAAGAAGACACTTTGAGCTGTGAAGTGAACTGACTTTAATTTTTACTTTAGGTGTATTGTAGCATAATACTCATTGTAGTTATGAAAAACTACAGTATTGGCTCATTTGGTTATATTACTATAGTTGTTGTGTTACCATAGGAACTAAAGAATCATCACAACAGATCAATTACTGTGGTTGTTGTGTTACCATAGCAACTATAGAATCACAACAACAGATCAATTACTGTAGTTGGCATGTTTCCATGGCACCTATAGAATCATCACAACAGATCAATTATTATAGTTGGTGTGTTACTATAGCAACTATGGAATCACCACAACAGATCAATTTCTATAGTTAGTGTGTTACCATAGCAACTATAACATCACGACAACAGATTAATTACTATAGTCTTGTGTTACCATAGCAACTATAACATCACGACAACAGATCAATTATTAAGGTTAGTGTGTTACCATAGCAACTATAACATCACGACAACAGACTAGTTACTATAGTCTTGTGTTTCCATAGCAACTATAGAATCACCACAACAGATCAATTACTATAATTGTTTTGTTACCATAGCAACTAAAGAATCATCACAACAGATCAATTACTATAGTCGCTGTGTTACCATAGCAACTAAAGAATCACCACAACAGATCAATTACTATAGATTGTGTGTTACCATAGCAACTACAGAATTAATTCCAGTACTGTACTATAGTAAGGTTTAATAAATACACTTAGTTGCTATACACATGTAGTACGCATTATAATTACTAGTATTTCTTTCTATGTTTGAACTATTGAATCTGATATAAACTGATTTTGTCATTTTATGCTTTTTCATGTCATCACACTTTTTGAAAATACTTTAATATTGTGTTTTTTAAACATTCTATAGTACAGTGTAATATAATATGTTTATGTATTATAGTATATTATAGTGTGTGTGTGTTGGTGTGTGTGTGTGTGTGTGTGTGTGTGTATATATATATATATATATTCTGTTTTTGTCTTACATGCTTTTTGGAACCGTTCTTCATTGGTCTCGATTTCTTGTGGTGGTCAACTCCAATTTACCTCCCAAGTCCGCCGACGTACATGGCGAGCTAATAGGAAAACTGGCAACAGCTGAAAAGCAATCCACATGGAGGTAAGCGATCAGGTGGTAGCATGTTAAAAAAACAAAAGCTATCAAAGGTGTCATACCGCCCTGTAGCATTCGTTTTAAAGACAAAGGCTGCATTTACACTGCAGATCTTGATGCTCAATTCTGATTTTTATGCTGACCTGCTAACATCATCTTTTAAAAGTGACTCGTATCCGATCGTCAGCACTTACACAGCACACGGCAAAGGCGCAATGACCAAGAAAAAAAAAAAAGAGTGGGCGCTGACTAACAGCTGATAATTAAAGATTGCTCTCTTCTCCATTCCTGTATGAAATCTGTTTGCAGCTGTTTCACTATATGACAGAAAGCTTCTCATTTGTCCATCTTCTTTTGATATATCGGCTTTTTTGAACCTTTAGGCGTCTTAATGTAATGTCCATGTATGCACGTGATGTATGCACTAGTTTTATATTAGTTTACATTGGCTACGTGGCAGACATTGCGCTGTCTCGCTCTCGTTAACATGCTTAAACACCTGTGCTATATGACAATATAAAAGCTGTTTAGGTAAAAGATGAAAATCTGAGCTACCTGCTTACAATGCAGACAAGAGAACACAGAAGCGATTCATATCGAATTTCCACATATGAACAAGGCCTGAATCTGATTTGAGTAAATCGGGATCCATGTGATTCGTCCCGCGGACGTTTCTGGAGACCACGATTTACGTGGCCGGAGGTATGTAAAGGTTGGTTTTTTTCGAGCGAACGCTGCGGGGCGGTGTGGCGCCGCTCCGCCTCTCCTCTTCGCGCTCGCCGGCCGACGGCTCGCCTCCGAGTGGAGGGCTTTCCCGACGCAATCAGTTTGTCCGCCTAGCTCACAGCGTTGCGTCGGCGGAGCGGAGGCCCTGAAGGAGGAGGAGCCGGAGCCGAAGCCGGCCGCGGTGGACGACGACCGGGATTGAGTCCGGGGAACAGCGGGTTCCGGAAATCAGGTAAGACGAAAAACGGAATCCGGAAAATAAGGGCGAGAACGCGGCGGGATCCGAAAACGGGGGCTTTAGCTTTTTTTTTTTTTTTTTTTTTTTCAATCTGGCGGCTTTTCGCGCGAGAACGGCGCGGGCGCAAATGCCCGAGACGCGAAAGACGAGACGAGGTGCCTGCCCGAGACACGAAAAAGTGCGCACATCGCCCTCTCGCGGATCCACGAAAACAAAAAAACGCTCGAATACGTACCTCCCGGGACGTAAATCGCGGTCCGCAGAAACGTCCGCGGGGCTACGTTTCCACAATGAGGCCGGGTTGGATTCGTTCCTGCTTACACGTACATGGGCCATATCCGATCTCTGCCACATGACTGGAGAAAAATAAAATCACAAGTAAGTCACTTGAGAAGTGCAGCGTAAATGTGGCCAAAATGCAGCCATACATAGGCTACCTTTGGTAGCAAAATTTTACGCTCTCCAGAAGCGTATACAGGGGTATGTATCTGCAATAAGGCTGTGTTGCATAGAACAGAATTGTGCAGAAACACTGTAGTGTTTACTATAAATCAATTTGTTCACCTGGTTCTTCATGTTGATTAGTAAATATACAGTGTTGATGTTTTAATGTGTACAGTAGTGATGCAGGACATCTTCCAAATATTATAATATTCACAAAAGCTGCAGCATACTGTAGTGAACTGACAAACTGTAATATATAACATAGCATACTTTAGTTTTACCACAGTTAGCTGTTTTGTATTGTAGTATAATATATCCTATAGTTGTGGTAGAAAGCTACAGTACTGGATCATTTGTTTACATTACTATAGTAGTTGTGTTACTGTATCAACTATAAACTAAACTATAGAAGTCAAGTACTTTACTAGTTATAGAGTGGTGGAGTAAACAGTGTAGTGTGTACTATAAATCACTATAATGCACTATGTTGATATGGTTCTTCATGTTGATTAGTGAATATACAGTGATGATGTTTACAGTAGTGATGCAGGATCTCTCCTCTTCCTCTTCTCCAGGGTGTGGTGTTTATGCGGAAGAGAAGAATCATGTTTCCATTGACTAAAACACAAGCTCTGCTGGATCGATGTCTCTCTCTCTCTCTCTCTCTCTCTCTCTTTCCTTTTTCTTCTTCTCCTCCTCGTTTCTTCTTCTCCTCCTCCTCCTCGTTCACACTCTGCTTTATCAAGGTCATCTCGCCCAGATTCTGCAGTGCAGCGACAGCGCCTCCATCTGGCGTCGGTGTGCACACGTCACAAAACAATGTCATAAATGGATTGAATACGTCTTCCAATAAGGAACATTTAAATTAGCATACATTTAAATAAAGAGTTATAAGTCATAAAAGTAACATTGAAACCAGCAACTAACACTAATAGCTTAATAAACTACTAATTAGCTGGTTATTAATACCAGTAAGAGTTAGTTAGGTTAGTATAGAAGGTTTTGGGTAGGATTAAGGATGTAGAATAAGATCATACTTTATAACTGCTAATGAATAGTTCATATCTTAATAATAATACACAGGTAATACACTAGTATTTAATAGCAATAATTGTGACCTAAACTAAAGTGCTGTCAAAATAAGATTGCTAAAAGACAACGTACTTAATAATGTTTAAATAATAAATATAATTTATATATCTAATAATAATGGTAAATAATATTTAATTACACTTTAATGACGCTGGGTCATACTCAAGTTTTTTAAAAAATAACAAAAATATGGTTTTGCCCATATTTTAACTAATATATTTTAACTTTGGAGTGTAAATTATTATTATTATTAATATTATGATTATGATTATTATTATTTTTTATTCTTAATAATAATATTATTAGTAGTAGTAGTATAGTATTGTTATTATTAGTGTTACTTTGTTATTAACATCATCAATTTTATTATTCTATTTAATGTCTACATTATTTTATTTTGTTTGATTTTCATTAAGGTTACTGAACTTTAGATTAATGCAATTTTAATTATAACTTATTAAAACCACATTAATTAGCTATTACATTGTTTTTGAAACCTCATGTAATAAAAAAACAGATTCAACTGAGATAAAAATTTTATACTAACTAACTAACTAACTAACTAAATAAAATTTATACGAAACTATTTAATGGTTTAATGTTCATTATGGTATCAAAATAAAGCATTTCATTTTGCGTCGCCATTGTTACAATTATATTTATAATTATTATTATTGTTCTTATCATTATTGTTATTATTATTATTATTATTATTATTGGGCGAAGCAGTGGCAGAGTAGTGCTGTCGCCTCTAGGTTGCTGGTTACTGGTTCGAGCCTCAGCTCAGTTGACGTTTCTCTGTGGAGTTTGCATGTTCTCCCTGCGTTCGCGTGGGTTTCCTCCGGGTGCTCCGGTTTCCCTCACAGTCCAAAGACATGCGGTACAGGTGAATTGGGTAGGCAAAATTGAATGAGTGTGTGTGTGGATGTTTCCCAGAGATGGGTTGCGGCTGGAAGGGAATCCGCTGCGTAAAAACTTGCTGGATAAGTTGGCGGTTCATTCCTCTGTGGTGACCCCGGATTAATAAAGGGACTAAGCTGACAAGAAAATGAATGATTATTATTATTATTATAATCATTATTATTATTATTATTATTATTATTACTATTATTATTATTATTATTGGTATTATTATCATTCTTATTATTATTGTTGTTGTTATTATTATCATTATTATTATTATTATTATTATTATCATTATCATTCATTCATTCATTTTCTTGTCGGCTTAGTCCCTTTATTAATCCGGGGTTGCCACAGCGGAATGAACCGCCAACTTATCCAGCAAGTTTTTACGTAGCGGATGCCCTTCCAGCCGCAACCCATCTCTGGGAAACATCCACACACACACTCATACACTACGGACAATTTAGCCTACCCAATTCACCTGTACCGCATGTCTTTGGACTGTGGGGGAAACCGGAGCACCCGGAGGAAACTCACGCGAATGCAAGGAGAACATGCAAACTCCACACAAAAACACCAACTGAAATGAGGTTCAAACCAGCGACCTTCTTGCCTTGAGGTGACAGTACTGAGCCACTGCCTCCCCCATTATTATCAGTATTATTATTATTATTATCATTATTATTATTATCGTCATCATTATTATTGTTAATTATTGTTTTAGAGTTTAATATAAAGCATTTTGTGACATGAAAAGCATAATATTGTTTAAAAACTAAAGCATAATTAAAAAGTAAATATATTGTCAAAACAGCATATTAAAACATACTATTGTCAGTAAACGCTGCATTTTCCAGCCTGTCCGGAAGCATCCGGAAGCATCAGCCTGACACTTGGACAAATAACAATCGCACTTGAGAGGATTCAGCAGACAAACGGCGTGATTTTCAGCCCAAACATTTCTTTCAGAGCTGTCAGGATGATAGCAGGTTCAGCAAACCCTTCGATTATCAGCTACAAACAGGCAGAAAACACTGATTTACTGCTAATCTGTCAAACGCCGCTGTCTGAAGTGTGTAATGGTTTGTAAACGCCACATAAAGACACGATTGAATAAATAAATGCATGAAAGAATGGCACAAATTATACAGCGCTGAAACAAAGCAGTCCATTAATTTGTGAACACAGGCTGAAACAATAGTCTGAGAGTGGATTAAGCAGTTAAAAATACAAAACAAGGGGAGACGCAGTGGCGCAGTAGGTAGTGCTGTTGCCTCACAGCAAAAAGGTCGCTGAGTCGCCGATTCGAGCCTTGGCTCAGTTGACGTTTCTGTGTGGAGTTTGCATGTTCTCCCTGCGTTCGAGTGGGTGATCCAGGTGCTCCGGTTTCCCCCACAGTCCACAGAAAAAGATCACTGCTTTCATTTTAATTATTCTTTGAACAGATTATTAAAAGGCCTACAGTATATTGACCGTGTGCACGTGAACATCCTTTCATTATCAAACACTGTATGTTTCACCTGCTTTCTTTCGCTTAGTTATTTTTGTAAATATGGTTTAATTATATTTTTTTTAAAACAGCATTGCTTTGATGGGAGATTGCTCCCCGTTTATGTGTAGTTAACTGCTGATCTGGGACTTTTAGCCCGGACAGATTACTGTGCATATTTTAGATTTATGACAATAACTCTTTCTTTAAATGTTAAGTTTTTTAAATAAACGTTTTGTTGAATTAAAAAGTGCACCTATAACGCTATATTCTCCTTGTTTTAACACATTAAAAATTTGTGGCTAATAAATACTTATTTAGTTTGGTCAGAGATAAATTTGGTGAATCCTTAATTTTGAGCCCTGAAAAGTCCTGTGAAATAAAAACTGATCGCAATGTGACACAACCCATTTGCTCATGCACAGTGAGCAAGCCAATACACAAACCACACATAAGAAGTGAAATGAATGAGAAGGCATGTGGATATAACACAACATCTAAATCAAGGCATTTTAGCATGTCAAAGTCAAATTTAGGCATATATATATAGATTTTCCCAATAAGAAAAGTGTGGCTAGTGAAAATGGCGAGTGGCTAGTAATGTTGGAAATCTACTAGCCAGAGTGGCTGGTGATCAAAAAAGTTCATGTTAAGCCCTGCATATATATATATATATATATATATATATATATATATATATATATATATATATATATATATATATATATATATATATATAGAGCTGTGAACCTACACTAGTCTCACGGTTCGGTTCGGTTACGATTATCATGCCATCGATTCGGTTCAATTCGATATCTCGGTGCATCACGGTGCATTGACGGTGCTTTCCATACACAGTTTTATATTTTCTTCACAGCAGCAGTTCTTGTATTAAAATGTATGAATATATTTATATTTATATACTATTTGTAATACAATTTTGTCATTTAATACAAACAGTCAGAAATATAAACCGTACCTTTAAACAACACGAGCATTTAACAAATAATATAAACAAATATAAATATCCAGCTCAATTTCTGATCCTTGTCTAGTTCTTTTACACCTCTTTGATTGGTCTCACCCTCAACAAAAACGGTTGCGATTGGCTCTTGCGCACTGCGTTCTTCACAGATGAGTGACACTGATAAGCGGCAGGCGGCAGCGGCGATCTCACAGCTGATGTATGATAGACACTGTGGAGGAAACTCTGCAGACACGCGCTCGTTTCTGTATGCAAAAGTAACACTGTAAAACAGCCGAGAAGAGAAGAAAAATCACGCCAGCAGGTCAAATGGGCCACTGTGTGTGTGTGAGAAAGAGAGAGAGAGACAGAGAGAGAGAGAGAGAAATGGAGTAGGCTACTTTCATTCTCTGGATCTCAGTGAAATAGGATCTATTGTTGTAGATGTCAGTGAAAGACTGATCCAGCAGACACACACAGTGAAATTGTGCACAGTTTATGAGTTTTAAGTAGTTAAAGCGTTGTAAATACTCGCGATCGCCTCCCTCGCGACAGAGCGCATATGAGGTAAATGACGTCAGTAATAACCGGTTATCATTATTACTGAACCGATACCGAATTGTCTGCGTCTGCATCGCAGTGCACCGAAGAAACGATTAATTTTGACACCCCTAATATATATATATATATATATATATATATATATATATATATTTTTTTTTTTTTTTTTTTTTTTTTTTTTGTAACGGAAAATAAATTGACGTATTTTGGATACAGCAAAATGTCTTTAAATAGTTCTTGAAGGAACACATTTGACACTGTTAAGGTACGAAGTGTCTTGTCGCTGTAGTGGTGCCTTCATAGATCAGTACCTGTGATGAAGGTACAATATTGTATCTGCTGGTTTTAAAACCAAAGGGACATTTTGGTTTCCCATGGTACAAATCATGTCCTTAAAACATACAAGCTGCAGTGGCACACATTAGTTTCTTTGTCTTAAGGTATATTTCTGTTCCATAATAAGGTGCTGCCCCAGTGAAAAGGGTCTGTACCTTCTTTGGTACCACATTGTACCATTTTTGTCTGAGGGTGTAGAATCTTGAGGAAATTAATGAACTTAATCCATTTTGAAATAAGGCTGTAACATGAAAAAAATGTGGAAAAAGTGAAGCGATATGAACACTTTCCGGATGCACTGTGTGTGTATATGTATATATATATGTATATATATATATATATATATATATATATATATATATATATATATATATATATATATATATATATATATATATATATATATATACATACATATATATATACTTACAGTTGAAGTCAGAATTATTAGCCCCCCTGAATTATTAGCGCCCGTTTATTTTTTTCCCCAATTTCTGTTTAATGGAGGGAAGATTGTTTCAGCACATTTCTAAGCATAATAGTTTTGATAACTCATTTCTAATAACAGATTTTTTTTTTAATCTTTGCCATGATGACAGATAATAATATTCTACTTGATATTTTTCAAGACATTTCTATACAGCTTAAAGTGACATTTAAAGGCTTCACTGGGTTAATAAGGTGAACTAGGCAGGTTAGGGTAATTAGGCAAGTTATTCTATAATGATGGTTTGTTCTGTAGACTATAGAAAAAAAATTAGCTTAAAGGGGCTAATAATTTTGTCCCAAAAATGTTTTTTAAAAAAAATTTAAAACGGCTTTTATTCTTGCCGAAATAAAACAAAAAAGACTTTCTCCAGAAGAAAAAAATATCAGACATACTGTGAAAATTTCCCTGCTCTGTTAACATCATTTAGGAAATATTTAAAAAAGAAAAAAAATCAAAAGGGGGCGAATAATTCTGACTTCAACTGTATATACACATTCAGTCATTCATTTTCTTTTTCGTCTTAGTCCCTTTATTAATCTTGGGTCGCCACAGCGGAATGAACCACCAACTTATCCAGCATATGTTTTACGCAGCGGATGCCCTTCCAGCTGCAACCCATCTCTGGGTAAATTATAGTTAATATTATTATATATTTTGCACTTTTTATATCTTATCTAAAACAACAGTAGAATCGTGCTTGACTTGATCTTCCACTTGTATTGTGGGAAATTAGTCATTACTGTAAATATTTTGTGCAAACATGAGTTTAGCCTTCAGTATTTTGAAGAGAACTATTGTTTTAAGAGCAGCTTCATCTGAAACCACTGAAAACAGGTTTGACTCGCACTGCTTTGTTACATCATGGAAAACATGAGATAACGAGCTACTGACTTCTGCATTGTCACTCTGAGTCAGCACTTTTACATCAGTAACCATCTGCACGACTTTTCATTTTTACATCGGATGTAAACAGAAGCTTTTGATAATGTGTAATATGATCTGACTCAACGTAATGCAAAGCAATAGGTGCAACATATCTGATTGAAATCCGTATTCATAATTTGCCATATTATTTATTTTAAAATAAACAGCGTATGTAGGCCCTCATATGTACTGTCAGGCCACAATTAAGTTAATTCTGTATTAATAAACAATTTTTTGAAATAATATATTAATATATAAATAAGTCGGCGCCAGTGGTGTTTTGGTAAATGTGTCAACACATTCATTCTGGTGCTCACGGCGACCCGAGTTCGATTCCCGCCTCGATCCTATGCTGATCCTTCCCCTCTCTCTGCTCCCCTTGCTTTCCTGCCAATACTCTCTACTGTCCTATACAATAAAGGTGAAAACCCCTAAAAATAGTAATAATAAATATATAAATAAAAATGTCAAAATATATAATAAATTGTCATTAAATTCTTAAATCAATACACTTAAAATTAAATAAATAATAATAAATCATAATTAGAATATGTTATATTATTTATTCATTCATTCATTTTTTTTTCAGCTTAGTCCCTTTATTAGTCTGGGGTCGCCACAGCAGAATGAACAACCAATTTATCCAGCATTTGTTTTACGCAGCAGATGCGCTTCCAACTGCAACCCATCACTGGGAAACACCACACACTCATTCACGCTCATACACTACAGACAATTTAGCTTACCCAGTTCACCTGAACGCATGTCTTTGGGAAACCGCCGGAGCACTCGGAGGAAACCCACACCAACACGGGAAGAACATGCAAACTCCACGCAGAAATGCCAACTGACCTAGCTGAGGCTCGAACCAGAGACCTTCTTGCTGTAAGGCGATTGTGCTACCCACTGCTCCACCGTGCTGCCTATATTGTATAATATTATATTATATTATATTATATTATATTATATTATATTATATTATATTATATTATATTATATTTTATTATGGGGTGTTACGGTGGCGCAGTGGGTAGCACGATCGCCTCACAGAAAGAAGTTCACTGGTTTGAGCCTCGGCTAGGTCAGTTGGCCTTTCTGTGTGGAGTTTGCATGTTGCATGTATCCTCCGAGTGCTCCGGTTTCCCCCACAGTCCAAACACGAGGCTTGAACCAGCACCTTCTTTGCTGTGAGGTGATCATGCTACTGCAATACCGTGACAACCATTATTTGTTTTATTTTATTTTATTTTATTTTTTTATTTTATTTTTTTATTATGGAAATGTAGGCTATTTCCTATACAGTTGTAATTATTTATCAATTATTAAATAATGTTTAATAATTAACCATTTTTTATATTTGATGTAATTTTTCTATAAATATTAAAAATATAATTTATATGTAATTTTTGATTGTTGTTGTTATTAGTGTGGAGGCGATCGTGCTACCCACTGCACCACCGTGACGACCATTATTTATGTTTTTTCTTTTCTTTTCTTTTCTTTTCTTTTCTTTTCTTTTGTTTTATTTTATTTTATTTTATTTTATTTTATTTTATTTTATTTTTATTTTATTTTTATTTTATTTTATTTTTTATTTTTATTATGGAAATGTAGGCTATTTCCTATACACTTGTAATTTTTTATAAATTATTAAATAATGTTTAATAATTAACCAATTTTTATATTTGATGTAATTTTTCTATAAATGTTAAAAATATATTTATATATAATTTTTGATTGTTGTTGTTATTAGTCTTCTTGTTGTTATATTATATTATATTATATTATATTATATTATATTATATTATATTATATTATATTATATTATATTATAGAAATGTAGGCTATTTCCTATACAGTTGTAATTTTTTATTAATTAATAAAAAAATTTTGATAATGAACCAATTATTTATATTTGATGTAATTTTACTATTAATATTAAAAATGTAATTTATATATAATTAATTATTGTTGTTATTAGTATTAGTGTTGTTGTTATTATTATATTATATTATATTATATTATATTATATTATATTATATTATATTATATTATATTATATTATATTATATTCCTAATATGGATATATGCACGTGTATGTATGCATATAAATATGAAATCGCTAATTCCCGGCATAATAATCATATTTTGTAAGCATACAAAAAAGTTTCTGCCCTGGAGTATAAAAACGAATAAAATAAACACAATAAGGTCACCGTTTGCTTTTGTTTGGCTTTTCCGCCCACGCTACAAGACAAAGTTCATAATTTATTATGCAATCCGTCGATATTACACACCTGAAGGACGTGTCTGAAGATTGCATTACATCTGTGATCACAAAAACACGAAGACTGCGTGCTGTCTTTAAGCACAGAAAACAAAAGCCTCAGAGTTTTATGAGGCGGAGGAAACAGGATTGTGTGTTTGTAACCAGAGACTTCATGAATATTAATTAGGTCTGCGTTATCTGTGAATGTCGCTATAGTAATCCTGCAACATCCAAACCTGTGGACTTATTAATAAAACGGCTTGTTTATTCAGCTGTTGAGTTGAACCGCTGCCATCCAATCACACGACCGAACTCAGGCATTTATATTCATGAGTATGCGGAAGAAGGCTATGCCCTGCCCCGCCCCGCAGGTATAAAACACCTTCATGTCATCTTCAGACAGTTTGGCTCAACAAGTAAATGGAGTCTCCGCAGCTTTCAGGTAATTTAGTCTTGTTAACATCAATGTCAAATCAAATGAACGACAAAATAAAGCTACACGAGTATCTGTGATGCTTCTCTTTAAGTGTTTTTAGACACGTCAGCTTTCTTATAAGCTTAAATCGAATACAATGATCAAAAATATTGATCTGCATTGTTGTTTAAAAAGCCACAGTGTGATTTATTTCCAAATGATCTTTTGGGGCATTAACCTCTTAAAATGTTTGCTTGTTGTTGTTATTATTAATGTTTAATATTAATATTTGGTTATTAATGTATTCATATCTCTTATGTACTGCTGTAATTGAATTAAAGATGGTTTTATATTCGCACTTTCCTTCATTTAACGTTCCCTATATTATACACTACGCTAATTTGAATATAGGGTCTGAAATCACATGTAAATATGACTTGAAAACAACATTAGCACTGTTTAATTGACTGTGAGCAATGTTGTACTTTAATATTCATTGCCTGCTAATGTAATTTCACTATTTAGAGTTTGCTAATAATACTTTTCTGACATGATGTTATTAAGGAGCACGTCTGAATGTGTGAATATTAAACCAATTTTACCTTAATTGTAATTTACTGCACATTGACAGAGGTCTAGGTTAAGTTCTTAAACTAAATAGGAGTTTTATGTATAGTCATCTAATAATTTCTTCTTTTACGAGGCAATATTTTGCTGTTGTAGGCTATATATTTGCAAACGTTACTGTTTATTACATCAAGTATTGTTTTAGTGCATTATTTAAATGGTAAAGTGCCGTGTTGAATTATTTGTTTACATTTTATTCCATAAACTGGTGTAAATATTTATTTTTTGCTTTGCTAATTTTTATCATAACTTGTTGCAGCATTTGGGTAGCACATTTTTTTCTTTTCATTTACTGACTATAGTAATTACAATAATTTATGCATAATTATATGCAACTAAGGGGTGCAGCGAGTAGCACGATCGCCTTGCAGCAAGAAGGTCTCTGGTTCGAGCTTCGGCTGGGTCAGTTGGCATATCTGTGTGAAGTTACAATAATTTATGCATAATTATATGCAACTAACGGTGGCGCAGTGAGTAGCACAATTGCCTCACAGCAAGAAGCTCACTGGTTCGAGTCTCAGCTGGGTCAGTTGGCATTTCTGTGTGGAGTTTGCATGTTCACCCAGTGTTGGTGTGGGTTTTCTCCGAGTGCTCTGGTTTCCCCCACAAGTACAAAGACATGTGGTACAGGTGATTTGGGTCAGCAGTATTGTATGTGTGTGTGGATGTTTCCCAGAGATGGGTTGCAGCTGGAAGGGCATTCACTGCGTAAAACATGTGCTGGATAAGTTGGTGGTTCATTCCATTGTGGTGACCCTGCCTGGATCTAGGGGTCTAAGCCAACAAGAAAATGAATGAGTGAAATAATATTCTGTTATTTATAAATCAGTTTAGTTTTAGTCTATTATGACTAGTTATTAATGTGTATGTACAGTTTGACCCATATATTATGAATGCTTTATGGACGATTTTAATATTAATCTTCTCAAACGGCGTGTGTACAGCTGCAGACTCAGAGCGCAGGCGTGAACTGGAGGAAGGGGGCGGAGCTTCCTCTATAACAGTGTGTGACGTGGAACCAAAAGTACCTGATGTGAAGGTAGGAAGGTTTAATCAAGTGTAGTACACTACAAACTGCGTAATGACCTACAGTCAATATTGTTCGCCCTCTTTTTCAAATATTTCCCAAATGATGTTGAACAGATTCAGGAATTTCTCACAGTATTTCCTATAATATTTTTTATTCTGGAGAAAGTCTTATTTGTTTTATTTCGGCTAGAATAAAAGCTGTTTTTATTTGTTTTAAACTCATTTTAAGCTCAATATTATTCGCTCCCTTAAGCAATATTAGTTTTGGGTTTTCTCCAGAACAATCTACTGTTATACAAGGCAAGTTTTTATTATATAGCACATTTCATACACTGTGGCAATTCATTGTGCTTTACATAAACAGTAATAATGACTTGCCTAATTACCCTAGTTAAGTCTTTGAATGTCACTTTAAGCTGAATAGAAGTGTATTGAAGAATATTGTGCCAAATATTATTTACTGTCATCATTAGGGATGTAACGGTATCAGAATTTCAAGGTACGGTAATACCTCGGTATGAATGGCACGGTACGGTATTTATTGAATCATTTAGAGGAAAAACAAAACTAATGAAAAGACTCAAAAAAAGTGCCAAAAGTGTTTATTTACCTCAGCACTGAACATATCAATGACATACAAATCAGCCATCTATCTGTAAGTCTCGAAACAGGAACTTCAATTTTTTAATTAACTAATTTTTTAATTTTTTAATTTTAATTAACTATTAAACCATATAAAAAAATAAAGTTTCAATTTAGTATTGTTGAAAACTCGTCACATTCAACATTAATCACTCACTCACTCAGAGGAAAATGATCATATAACTATAATCTGGTAAAAGCTGGGATCTCTGGGCATTATAATGTCCCCTGCAACAGAAAAACCCCTCTCATTTGGGACTGAGGTTTCTGGGACAGAGAGATGTGATTTAGCCAAGGTTGATTTTGTGCATTGTCTTTTCACCACTTGACAGGACAAGCCATGAGTGAGATAGAGGTCTCTTTGCGGTACAAGTCAATGTCTGCATCAATCTAACAAGTGTGCTGTGTTCTGCAGTCCCCATGACTGTTATTAGTCGTATTCCCCGACTTATATTTCACCACAGTCTGGCAGTGCCTGCATACTGTTTTTGTCTTTGTCTGTCACCTTTTCTCCTTTCTCGTATCTTTTTAGAGAGAAACCGAAATGCTTCCACACATCCGATTTAAAACCCGCTTTAGGTTCGATCATTTCCAGCTCTTTTTCTTCTCCGCTACTAGCAGCACACTCCATTTCCACATTACTGGATCTGCAGTGACAACAGACCGCAAAGGATGATGGCCACGCCTGGGCTGATGGGAATTGTAGTTCCCGCTTCCTCCCGTTCACTTCATTCGCCTGAGCAAACTTTTCTCAGAAATATAGTTTTATTGAGTCATGCGGCTACGCTAATATTGAAAACAATTACTATAGCGGTGTGACGGTATTTACAATATTGCTACATCCCTAGTCATCATGACAAAAATAAAATAAATCAGTTATTAGAAATGAGTTGATAAAACTATTATGATTAGAAATGTGCTGAATAAATCTTCTCTCTGTTAAAAAGAAATTAGGGGAAATTATACAGGAGGGCTAATAATTCTGACTTAAACTGTTAGTTTGCATACCCACTTCCTTTAAACAAACTTTGAAATCTGCTTCTTCCTCTCCAGAATGACCCATGGTCATGTGCCTGCTCCTCTGACAATGAGGATGATGATGATGATGATGATGAAGGCAAGAAGAAGAAGAAGAAAAAGCTGAAGAGAAAAAGAAGCAAGGTACAAAAATCGCAAAACTAGAAAGGACCCAGTAGTGAACCCTGTGGCATTCCTCTCTTGCCACCTGCCTAATTAGTTACTCACTGAAGCTAAGCAGGGCTGAGCCTGGTCAGTAACTGGATGGGAAACCACATGGGAAAACTAGGCTGCTGTTGGAAGTGGTGTTAGTGAGGCCAGCAGGGGGCTCTGTGAGTACTAATGCCCCAGTAAAGTGAAGGGGACACTATTCTGGCTGTTTCTCAATTCCAAGAACGCAGAGGAGATGCTGCATTCTTTCTAATGTTCACATGGCTTTCACGCGTATTTAATGGAAAATGATTTAAACATTACAGCATTAATACAACGATTTATTGTTTTTCTCCTTTTCAAAATATATATTATGCATAAAGACTTTGCAAATATACATTGCACAATACAAATAAAACAGATTTTAATATGAATTTCAGCCAATATTCAGTTTATTCCTTTATTAAGATGTCCATGGTACTGTTTATATTCAGCGTTTCATTTAGGGAAACTCCTGAGATAAATTGTTTATATTCAGCTTTTCATTTAGGGAAACTCCTGAGATAAATAAGTGATATCTCTAAACTTTAATAATAAACCTACAGTATATAAAATGCTGCGCTTCCCACCTCCAATCGCAATGACTTCTGGGACTTCTAGAGCTCTATTTTGACGGTCCATGTGCAGAGCGCAAAACGCAGGGCGCAAACGCTTTCCGGGCGTGTCAGAACGCATTTTTGCTAATTTAAGGACGGGAAAATCCGCTTTGCGCCGTGGCGCACGGTCTAAAAGGGTTGAGTTTATTTTCTTAATGAGTTATAGGTGTGTTTTGAGAATAAACCAATCAGAGTCTCATCTCCCATTCCCTTTAAGAGCCAGCTGCGTCACGCCATAAGCGAATTTTGACGTAAAGTAAGTTCACTTTCGCCTTTGCTCTCGTGGATAGGGAAACCTTTACGCACAGACATCAGTTAGCCTATAAATAAATAATTTTGTTTGTTAAGCACAAATATTCGTTTCAAAACTATTTCTAAATTCAGTTCTAATTACCAGCAAACAAATAAATGAACAATAATAACAAAGTGTGGTCAAAATACTTTATCCAAATACACATGCTGCGCCCCATATGGTCTAAAATTGAACAGGTGGACAAATCTAAGCTTGTTTTTAATAAAACAAATATGAATATGGATATAATAAATAATACTGCTAATAATGATAACATTATACAAAAGCAAATTGTTATGAATGAACTGAAAAAGCCTCCCGAGATAAAGAAAGTTAGGCAGTGGTTTTTAAATCTTCATGTAGGCTAGATATTAATATGTTTTGTAATATTTCATTTATATTTATATCCTGTATATATCCTTATTATATATATATATATATATATATATTAGGGCTGTAATGATACACCAAACCCACGATTCGGTTCGTATCACGATTTTTGACCCACGATTCGGTTCGTATGACGATTTATTTTATTTATTTATTTTTGTGTGGGGTGGGAAAAAAAGATTTGTAAAACTTTTTTTTATTAAATAACATTTGAAAAATCTTTATAAACTAAACATCAAAGAACAATATTAACTATGCAAATTATTAACAATATAAATAGCCATATATAAAATAAATAAATAGCCAAAGCTATATCACTTCTGTTTTCTTTGTAACAAAATACTGCCGAAAAACCAAACAGAATTAAACTCCATTGTGTAGATGGTTCAAGCATGTTGAAAATTATTTTTCAATCAAGTTCTCTTACATAGAAAAAGTAAATTAAATGGCTACTAGGGATGCTCATTTCATTAATTTTGCTAACCGACAACCGCCGCTCATTAATCGGTTATTAACGATTAACTGGTCAGATTACTATTAATTTTATATTAAACAAATTGACGTGTCTATTTTTTGTCTGACACATTAAATATTGCATAAAATACTGATTTATTTTTATATGCTAGCATATTAATAACAGAACAGAACAACAGAGCATCTTCACGCACCTGCAGTGTTTAGCACAGAAGAGCAGAATAATCTAAATAAAATTAATAAATAAATAGGACTGCCCTAAATTATTTACACTTAAATAATTAATTTATATTACAAAACGAAAATACTGACTGATTCTTTTTAATTACCGGCAGGCTGTTTTTTTCCAATCATATGTTTTTTCTTCCTTCAAATAAAAATAGCTGACTTCCTCAAATTGCTTGCTCCATGGAAAATATGCATTTATTGGCAAATGTGTCTGTAGGCACGGGTTATACGTTATCGTCCCGCAAATTAAGTATGCCTTGCAGTTGAACAAGGGGCCGAAAATAAGGCGCACCTTACTGCCTTTATGTTGACAAGGAAAAAAGAAGAGGCGCGGTCCTCTTATGAAACGACTGAATCAGCTGGGTATCGATTGTGCAAAAGTGTTGCTGTCTTTGTAATATTTAATACTACTGTGATATTCAAGATTTGTATATTCATACAGCTCTGGATCACTTAAAACAACGATTAGACCATCAAAGCGGTGTTAATGAGTCCTGAAGTAAAGCGAAACGGCTATAAACTCCAGCAAGATAGAGTGATTATATGCAGAGCCATATACCTTTATCTCTAAATAAAGTATAACTGTAGAAACTGTGTTCATCTTAACTGAAAGCTTCGTCCTGTTTCCTGACCTCACGCATCGCGCACCTGTCAGTCAGCACTCCCAAAGGTTCAAACAGAAAGCGCACAGCACGGTTACAGAAAAGTGCCTGTGCTGCAAACCACAAGTCAAAACATTAAACAAATAAACAACTTATTTCTCTCAAGAATACCAAACTCGTTTGATTTAAAGGAGTTGAAAATTCTTCAGAAACACCATCATGTCAACATTGCAGAGAAAAAACGTGACAACTTTCCTTACTCTGCGGAGTCGGGGCATCTGGTAAACGCCCATCCCTCTCTGCGCAGCCACATTAACAGTGTGAGCAAAGCATGGTAGCGGTGAAAATCCGGCCGCTTTGACAGCATTGGCAATGTTTCTGCCGTTGTCTGTTGTCAAGAGGGTTTAAGTTGGTTTTGTTTTTGATATTCCTGACACATTCAGAAGGTCCCTTACTAAGAGCTCCGTGCGAGCTCTCCCGCGGTTAAACGCTAATTGCGAGGGGTTAAACGGAGCAGTGCTCAACTTTTGCAGGCACGCGTGACGTTATTGGAAAGGTAGTCACGGGGTGTGTCGCGATTCTCCCTTATCACACCGCCACACAGGATTGTAGATCTGAGTTTCGCGATTTCAATTTCATATCGTGTATCGTTACAGCCCTAATATATATATATATATATATATATATATATATATATATATATATATATATATATATATATATATTAGGGCTGTAACGATACACGATATGAAATTGAAATCGCGAAACTCAGATCTACAATCCTGTGTGGCGGTGTGATAAGGGAGAATCGCGACACACCCCGTGACTACCTTTCCAATAACGTCACGCGTGCCTGCAAAAGTTGAGCACTGCTCCGTTTAACCCCTCGCAATTAGCGTATATAAAGAAATATATAATATATATTGGCAAATATATATATAAAGAAATATAGAAATATAGAAATATACCCTGTGCAACATATAGCATAATACATTTCGAGAGAAACACGTGCACGTGATTGACACATCATTCAGTCAAGCATCTTCCATGTGTAAATACAACATAATGCAAAGATATTTCAGTTCATTCATTCGTTCATTTTCTTTTCGGCTTAGTCCTTTCATTAATCTGGGGTCACCACAGCGGAATGAACCGCCAACTTATCCAGCACATGTTTTACGCAGTGAATGCCCTTCCAGCTGCAACCTAACACTGGAAACGTCCATTCACACTCATACACTACACACAATTCAGCCTACCCAGTTCACCTACAGCACATGTCTTTTGACTTGTGGGGGAAACCGGATCACCTGGAGGAAACCCACGCCAACACCAGGAGAACATGCAAACTCCACACAGAAACGCCAACTGACCCAGCCGAGGCTCGAACCAACGACCTTCTTGCTGCGAGGCGAACGTGCTACCCACTGTGCCACCATGTCACCCTATTTCAGTGAATGATCAAGCTCATTAATCACAGAGCAGTGCATGCGTTTGAGGATGGGGAAGAGCATGGCTTTAGATGAGATGTTTTCAGAATGCAGAATGACACTTGTTTTAATAATCACACACACACACACACACACACACACACACACACACACACACACACACACACACACACACACACACACACACACACACACACACACACTCAATGAAATGTATAGCTTGCAAATGTGTCTGTGCATTAATCATGTCTCTCTTGCACACAGAAATCCAGCTCTTCGTCATCATCATCATCCTCGTCCTCTTCCTCATCAGACAGTGACAGCGGTGAGGTGAGCAGGTCATTGGGTGTAATCGTTTGCATATTTACTGTCATTACCGCCCACTCAAACTCTCTGTGCCGTCTTGTGAGTAAGCTTGGAAGGCTTAAAGTGCTCCTGCAATCTGCATTTCTCACGAGCACCGAGGAAAGGAAAGTGGCTCAGTCTGCGGGGTTTTACTGTGGAGATTTGTGTTCTCTGATGTTCAGCAGAACCCACAATGCACCTGTGCTTTATAATGCTGCCAGTCAGAGGCGCAGAACTCACTAGATCAGCTTTAAGAGTTCAGAAACACATTCAACACACACATAGAGCGCAAACAGAGAAGCACTTACACACTGAGACATGCACACCACAAACCCACTAAACACACACACAGATGTCACAAACACATGTGCTCTTACATACACAAAGACTCGCACATACATTCATACACACACAGAAATGCACTTGCACACTGAGACACACGCACACACCACAAACACACCAAACACACACACACTGATCTCTCTCTCTCATTCACGCTCACACAAATTTTTATGTATAAACACAGACTGTTACATGCACACGCACACACATAGACTAACTTACACACATGTACAAACACCACAAACATACCGAACACACACACTAATCTCTCACATACATGCATACACACATGCATGCACTGTGTAAATGCTTCTCTGTGTGCGATTAGTGTGTTTGTAAAGCACATACACACAACAAAAACACACCAAATGCACACACTGATCTTTCTCTCACACACACACAAAACACACACACACACACAACACAGTTATATATAGACACACACTCTTACATGGACGCGCGCACACACACACACACACACACACACACACAAACACACTCTAACATACACACTCACACATGCACACACACACACTGATCCCACACAGAGACGCACTTACACACTGAGACTCGCGTGCGCACACACACAACACACAGTTATATGTAAACGCACACTCTTACATGGACAGGCGCACGCACACACACACACACACACACACTCTAACATACACACACTGATCCCACACAGAGGCACAATTACACACTGAGACTTGTGTGCGCACACACAACACAGTTGTACGTAAACACACACTCTTACATGGACTCGCGCACACACACACGCGCTTTAACATACACACACTGATCCCACACAGAGACGCAATTACACACTGAGACTTGTTTGCGCACACACACAACACACAGTTATATGTAAACACACCCTCTTACATGGACTCGTACACACGCGCACACACACACACTCACACATACACATGCTCTAACATATACACTCACACATGCACACACACACACAAACACACACACTGATCCCAAACAGAGACGCACTTACACACCGAGACTCGCGTGCGCACACACAACACACAGTTATATGTAAACACACACTCTTACATGGACTCGCGCACACAGACACACACTCACACACACGCGCTCTAACATACACACACTGATCCCACACAGAGACACACTTACACACTGAGACTTGTTTTGCTCACAGACTCACACACTCACACACACACACACATGCTCTAACATACACACTCACACATGCATGCACACACACACACACACACACACACACTGATGCCACACAGATATGCACTCACACACTGAGACTCACACACACACACACACACAATGTACATACATACATACACACACACACACACACCACACACACTGATCTAACACACACATGCTTTTACATACACAGACACTCACACATGCATGCACAAGCACGCTCACAAACACACTGATCACACAGAGAGACACACTTGCATACTGAGACTCACACACACAAAGTACACACACACACACTGATCTCTCTCACTCACACACACACACACACACACAACAGTTATATATAAATACACACTTTTACATGCTCTCGTGCACAGACACACAATGTAGACACACACACATATACACACAATTGCTGTAACAAACACACTCACACATGCACACACACCGACGCACTTATACACTTAAACACACACACACACAAAGTACATACACACACCAGAAACACACCAAATACACACACTGATCTCTCTCTCTCTCACACACACACACACAACACTCAGTTATATATGATCACACACTTACATGGACGCGCAAACACACACACACACACACACACACACACACACACACACACACACACACGCTCTAACATACACACTCACACATGCACACACACACACTGATCCCACACAGAGACGGACTTGCACACCAAGACTCGCGTGCGCACACACACAACACAAAGTTTTATGTAAACGCACACTCTTACATGGACTTGCACACGCACACACACAGAGACTCACACACGCACACACACACACACACACACTCTAACATACACAAACTGATCCTACACAGAGACGCATTTACACACTGAGACTCCCGTGTTCACACACACACACACACACACACACACACACAGTTATATATAAACACACACTCTTACATGGACTCGCGAACACACACAGACTTACACACACTCATGCTTTAACATACACACTCACACATGCATGCACGCACACACACACACACACAAACACACACACACACACACACACACACACACACACACACACACACACTGATGCCACACAGAGACGCACTTACACACTGAAACACGCACACACATGAAGTACATACACACACCCCAAACACAAAATGCACACACTGATCTCTCACAAGCACACACACACGCATTGTTATAGATACAAACACACACACTACATGCACATAAGATTCAAACGCGCATACGTAGACACATACACGCACTTAAAGTGCATGCTCGCACACACACTGGTCACACATAGACTCACTTGCGCAAAATCACACTGATCTCACACACACAAACAAACACATGTACACACAAAAACACATGCACACAGACTGAGCGCTGAC
>NC_141035.1:49925000-49940000 GCF_052040795.2 Danio rerio
AAAACTAATATTGCCTAAAGGGGGTAATAATATTGACCTTAAAATGGGTTAAAACTGCTTTTATTCTAGCTAAAATAAAACTTTCTCCAGAATAAACAATAATGTAGTAAATACTGTGGAAAAATTCAACATTACTTATAGAGCTGTGAACCTACACTAATCTCACGGTTTGGTTCGGTTACGATTATCATGCCATCGATTCGGTTCAATTCGATATTTCGGTGCATCACGGTGCATTGACGGTGCTTTCCATACACAGTTTTATATTTTCTTCACAGCAGCAGTTCTTGTATTAAAATGTATGAATATATTTATATTTATATACTATTTGTAATACAATTTTGTCATTTAATACAAACAGTCAGAAATATAAACTGTAACTTTAAACAAAACGAGCATTTAACAAATATTATAAACAAATATAAACATCCAGCTCAATTTCTGATCCTTGTCTAGTTAAAAAATTTGTCTCACCCTCAAAAAAAAAATGGTTGTGATTGGCTCTTGCGCGCTGCGTTCTTCACAGATGAGTGATGCTGATAAGCGGCAGGCGGCAGCGGCGATCTCACAGCTGATGTATGATAGACACGGTGGAGAAAACTCTGCAGACACGCGCTCGTTTCTGGATGCAAAAGTAATGCTGTAAAACAGCCGAGAAGAGAAGAAAAGTCATGCCAGCAGGTCAAATGGGCCAGTGTGTGTGTGTGTGTGTGTGTGTGTGTGTGTGTGTGTGTGTGTGTGTGTGTGTGTGTGTGTGTGTGTGTGTGTGTGAGGGAGCGAGAGACAGAGCGAGAGGCAGGGCGAGAGGCAGGGCGAGAGGCAGGGCGAGAGGCAGGGCGAGAGGCAGGGCGAGAGAGTGTGAGAGACAGGGCGAGAGACAGGGCGAGAGAGAGAGCGAGAGGCAGGGCGAGACAGGGCGAGAGACAGGGCGAGAGAGAGAGCGAGAGGCAGGGCGAGAGACGGGCGAGAGAGAGAGCGAGAGGCAGGGCGAGAGACGGGCGAGAGACGGGGGAGAGACAGGGCGAGAGAGAGAGCGAGAGACAAGGCGAGAGGCAGGGCGAGAGAGAGAGCGAGAGGCAGGGCGAGAGGCAGGGCGAGAGACGGGCGAGAGACGGGGGAGAAACAGGGCGAGAGACAGGGCGAGAGAGAGAGTGAGAGGCAGGGCGAGAGAGAGAGCGAGAGACAAGGCGAGAGACAGGGCGAGAGAGTGTGAGAGACAGGGCGAGAGGCAGGGCGAGAGGCAGGGCGAGAGACAGGGCGAGAGAGAGAGCGAGAGACAGGGCGAGAGAGTGTGAGAGACAGGGCGAGAGAGTGTGAGAGGCAGGGCGAGAGAGAGAGCGAGAGGCAGGGCGAGAGGCAGGGCGAGAGAAAGAGGGAGAGGCAGGGCGAGAGAGTGTGAGAGACAGGGCGAGAGGCAGGGCGAGAGACAGGGCGAGAGAGAGAGGGAGAGGCAGGGCGAGAGACAGGGCGAGAGAGTGTGAGAGACAGGGCGAGAGACAGGGCGAGAGAGAGAGCGAGAGGCAGGGCGAGAGACAGGGCGAGAGACAGGGCGAGAGAGTGTGAGAGACAGGGCGAGAGACAGGGCGAGAGAGTGTGAGAGACAGGGCGAGAGACAGGGCGAGAGACAGGGCGAGAGGCAGGGCGAGAGACAGGGCGAGAGAGAGAGCGAGAGGCAGGGCGAGAGACAGGGCGAGAGACAGGGCGAGAGACAGGGCGAGAGAGAGAGCGAGAGGCAGGGCGAGAGGCAGGGCGAGAGACAGGGCGAGAGACAGAGCAAGAGACAGGGCGAGAGGCAGGGCGAGAGACAGAGCGAGAGGCAGGGCGAGAGAGAGAGCGAGAGACAGGGCGAGAGCGTGTGAGAGGCAGGGCGAGAGGCAGGGCGAGAGGCAGGGCGAGAGGCAGGGCGAGAGAGAGAGCGAGAGACAGGGCGAGAGAGTGTGAGAGACAGGGCGAGAGGCAGGGCGAGAGAGAGAGCGAGAGACAGGGCGAGAGAGTGTGAGAGGCAGGGCGAGAGGCAGGGCGAGAGGCAGGGCGAGAGGCAGGGCGAGAGAAAGAGGGAGAGGCAGGGCGAGAGAGTGTGAGAGACAGGGCGAGAGGCAGGGCGAGAGACAGGGCGAGAGAGAGAGGGAGAGGCAGGGCGAGAGACAGGGCGAGAGAGTGTGAGAGACAGGGCGAGAGACAGGGCGAGAGAGAGAGCGAGAGGCAGGGCGAGAGACAGGGCGAGAGAGTGTGAGAGACAGGGCGAGAGAGAGAGCGAGAGACAGGGCGAGAGACAGGGCGAGAGAGTGTGAGAGACAGGGCGAGAGGCAGGGCGAGAGACAGGGCGAGAGGCAGGGCGAGAGAGAGAGCGAGAGGCAGGGCGAGAGACAGGGCGAGAGACAGGGCGAGAGAGAGAGCGAGAGGCAGGGCGAGAGGCAGGGCGAGAGACAGAGCAAGAGACAGGGCGAGAGGCAGGGCGAGAGACAGAGCGAGAGGCAGGGCGAGAGAGAGAGCGAGAGACAGGGCGAGAGCGTGTGAGAGACAGGGCGAGAGACAGGGCGAGAGGCAGGGCGAGAGGCAGGGCGAGAGACAGAGCGAGAGGCAAGGCGAGAGGCAGGGCGAGAGAGTGCGAGAGACAGGGCGAGAGACAGGGCGAGAGAGTGTGAGAGACAGGGCGAGAGACAGGGCGAGAGGCAGGGCGAGAGACAGGGCGAGAGAGAGAGCGAGAGGCAGGGCGAGAGACAGGGCGAGAGAGAGAGGGAGAGGCAGGGCGAGAGACAGGGCGAGAGAGTGTGAGACAGGGCGAGAGAGTGTGAGAGACAGGGCGAGAGACAAGGCGAGAGGCAGGGCGAGAGACAGGGCGAGAGAGAGCGAGAGGCAGGGCGAGAGACAGGGCGAGAGAGAGAGGGAGAGGCAGGGCGAGAGACAGGGCGAGAGAGTGTGAGAGGCAGGGCGAGAGACAGGGCGAGAGGCAGGGCGAGAGACAGGGCGAGAGACAGGGCGAGAGAGTGTGAGAGACAGGGCGAGAGGCAGGGCGAGAGGCAGGGCGAGAGAGTGTGAGAGACAGGGCGAGAGACAGGGCGAGAGGCAGGGCGAGAGAGTGTGAGAGACAGGGCGAGAGACAGGGCGAGAGGCAGGGCGAGAGAGTGTGAGAGACAGGGCGAGAGACGGCGAGAGAGGCAGGGCGAGAGAGTGTGAGAGACAGGGCGAGAGACAGGGCGAGAGGCAGGGCGAGAGAGTGTGAGAGACAGGGCGAGAGACGGCGAGAGGCAGGGCGAGAGACGGGAGAGAGGCAGGGCGAGAGACAGGGCGAGAGAGAGAGCGAGAGGCAGGGCGAGAGACGGGGCGAGAGACGGGAGAGAGGCAGGGCGAGAGAGTGTGAGAGACAGGGTGAGAGACAGGGCGAGAGGCAGGGCGAGAGAGTGTGAGAGACAGGGCGAGAGACGGCGAGAGGCAGGGCGAGAGACGGGAGAGAGGCAGGGCGAGAGACAGGGCGAGAGAGTGTGAGAGGCAGGGCGAGAGACGGGGCGAGAGGCAGGGCGAGAGACAGGGCGAGAGGCAGGGCGAGAGACAGGGCGAGAGACAGGGCGAGAGAGTGTGAGAGACAGGGCGAGAGGCAGGGCGAGAGGCAGGGCGAGAGAGTGTGAGAGACAGGGCGAGAGGCAGGGCGAGAGGCAGGGCGAGAGAGTGTGAGAGACAGGGCGAGAGGCAGGGCGAGAGAGTGTGAGAGACAGGGCGAGAGGCAGGGCGAGAGAGTGTGAGAGACAGGGCGAGAGACGGCGAGAGGCAGGGCGAGAGACGGGAGAGAGGCAGGGCGAGAGACAGGGCGAGAGAGAGAGCGAGAGGCAGGGCGAGAGACAGGGCGAGAGAGAGAGGGAGAGGCAGGGCGAGAGACAGGGCGAGAGAGTGTGAGAGGCAGGGCGAGAGACGGGGCGAGAGGCAGGGCGAGAGACAGGGCGAGAGGCAGGGCGAGAGACAGGGCGAGAGAGTGTGAGAGACAGGGCGAGAGACAGGGCGAGAGAGTGTGAGACAGGGCGAGAGAGTGTGAGAGACAGGGCGAGAGACAAGGCGAGAGGCAGGGCGAGAGACAGGGCGAGAGAGAGAGCGAGAGGCAGGGCGAGAGACAGGGCGAGAGAGAGAGGGAGAGGCAGGGCGAGAGACAGGGCGAGAGAGTGTGAGAGGCAGGGCGAGAGACAGGGCGAGAGGCAGGGCGAGAGGCAGGGCGAGAGACAGGGCGAGAGACAGGGCGAGAGAGTGTGAGAGACAGGGCGAGAGGCAGGGCGAGAGGCAGGGCGAGAGAGTGTGAGAGACAGGGCGAGAGAGAGAGGGAGAGGCAGGGCGAGAGACAGGGCGAGAGAGTGTGAGAGGCAGGGCGAGAGACAGGGCGAGAGGCAGGGCGAGAGACAGGGCGAGAGAGTGTGAGAGACAGGGCGAGAGGCAGGGCGAGAGGCAGGGCGAGAGAGTGTGAGAGACAGGGCGAGAGACAGGGCGAGAGGCAGGGCGAGAGAGTGTGAGAGACAGGGCGAGAGACAGGGCGAGAGGCAGGGCGAGAGAGTGTGAGAGACAGGGCGAGAGACGGGAGAGAGGCAGGGCGAGAGAGTGTGAGAGACAGGGCGAGAGACAGGGCGAGAGGCAGGGCGAGAGAGTGTGAGAGACAGGGCGAGAGACGGCGAGAGGCAGGGCGAGAGACGGGAGAGAGGCAGGGCGAGAGACAGGGCGAGAGAGTGTGAGAGGCAGGGCGAGAGACGGGGCGAGAGGCGGGGCGAGAGGCAGGGCGAGAGACAGGGCGAGAGGCAGGGCGAGAGACAGGGCGAGAGAGTGTGAGAGACAGGGCGAGAGGCAGGGCGAGAGGCAGGGCGAGAGAGTGTGAGAGACAGGGCGAGAGGCAGGGCGAGAGGCAGGGCGAGAGGCAGGGCGAGAGAGTGTGAGAGACAGGGCGAGAGGCAGGGCGAGAGAGTGTGAGAGACAGGGCGAGAGGCAGGGCGAGAGGCAGGGCGAGAGGCAGGGCGAGAGAGTGTGAGAGACAGGGCGAGAGGCAGGGCGAGAGAGTGTGAGAGACAGGGCGAGAGGCAGGGCGAGAGAGTGTGAGAGACAGGGCGAGAGACGGCGAGAGGCAGGGCGAGAGACGGGAGAGAGGCAGGGCGAGAGACAGGGCGAGAGAGAGAGCGAGAGGCAGGGCGAGAGACAGGGCGAGAGAGAGAGGGAGAGGCAGGGCGAGAGACAGGGCGAGAGAGTGTGAGAGGCAGGGCGAGAGACGGGGCGAGAGGCAGGGCGAGAGAGTGTGAGAGACAGGGCGAGAGGCAGGGCGAGAGGCAGGGCGAGAGGCAGGGCGAGAGACAGGGCGAGAGACAGAGCAAGAGACAGGGCGAGAGGCAGGGCGAGAGACAGAGCGAGAGGCAGGGCGAGAGAGAGAGCGAGAGACAGGGCGAGAGCGTGTGAGAGGCAGGGCGAGAGGCAGGGCGAGAGGCAGGGCGAGAGGCAGGGCGAGAGAGAGAGCGAGAGACAGGGCGAGAGAGTGTGAGAGACAGGGCGAGAGGCAGGGCGAGAGGCAGGGCGAGAGAGAGAGCGAGAGACAGGGCGAGAGAGTGTGAGAGGCAGGGCGAGAGGCAGGGCGAGAGGCAGGGCGAGAGGCAGGGCGAGAGAAAGAGGGAGAGGCAGGGCGAGAGAGTGTGAGAGACAGGGCGAGAGGCAGGGCGAGAGACAGGGCGAGAGAGAGAGGGAGAGGCAGGGCGAGAGACAGGGCGAGAGAGTGTGAGAGACAGGGCGAGAGACAGGGCGAGAGAGAGAGCGAGAGGCAGGGCGAGAGACAGGGCGAGAGAGTGTGAGAGACAGGGCGAGAGAGAGAGCGAGAGACAGGGCGAGAGACAGGGCGAGAGAGTGTGAGAGACAGGGCGAGAGGCAGGGCGAGAGACAGGGCGAGAGGCAGGGCGAGAGAGAGAGCGAGAGGCAGGGCGAGAGACAGGGCGAGAGACAGGGCGAGAGAGAGAGCGAGAGGCAGGGCGAGAGGCAGGGCGAGAGACAGAGCAAGAGACAGGGCGAGAGGCAGGGCGAGAGACAGAGCGAGAGGCAGGGCGAGAGAGAGAGCGAGAGACAGGGCGAGAGCGTGTGAGAGACAGGGCGAGAGACAGGGCGAGAGGCAGGGCGAGAGGCAGGGCGAGAGACAGAGCGAGAGGCAAGGCGAGAGGCAGGGCGAGAGAGTGCGAGAGACAGGGCGAGAGACAGGGCGAGAGAGTGTGAGAGACAGGGCGAGAGACAGGGCGAGAGGCAGGGCGAGAGACAGGGCGAGAGAGAGAGCGAGAGGCAGGGCGAGAGACAGGGCGAGAGAGAGAGGGAGAGGCAGGGCGAGAGACAGGGCGAGAGAGTGTGAGACAGGGCGAGAGAGTGTGAGAGACAGGGCGAGAGACAAGGCGAGAGGCAGGGCGAGAGACAGGGCGAGAGAGAGCGAGAGGCAGGGCGAGAGACAGGGCGAGAGAGAGAGGGAGAGGCAGGGCGAGAGACAGGGCGAGAGAGTGTGAGAGGCAGGGCGAGAGACAGGGCGAGAGGCAGGGCGAGAGACAGGGCGAGAGACAGGGCGAGAGAGTGTGAGAGACAGGGCGAGAGGCAGGGCGAGAGGCAGGGCGAGAGAGTGTGAGAGACAGGGCGAGAGACAGGGCGAGAGGCAGGGCGAGAGAGTGTGAGAGACAGGGCGAGAGACAGGGCGAGAGGCAGGGCGAGAGAGTGTGAGAGACAGGGCGAGAGACGGGAGAGAGGCAGGGCGAGAGAGTGTGAGAGACAGGGCGAGAGACAGGGCGAGAGGCAGGGCGAGAGAGTGTGAGAGACAGGGCGAGAGACGGCGAGAGGCAGGGCGAGAGACGGGAGAGAGGCAGGGCGAGAGACAGGGCGAGAGAGAGAGCGAGAGGCAGGGCGAGAGACGGGGCGAGAGACGGGAGAGAGGCAGGGCGAGAGAGTGTGAGAGACAGGGTGAGAGACAGGGCGAGAGGCAGGGCGAGAGAGTGTGAGAGACAGGGCGAGAGACGGCGAGAGGCAGGGCGAGAGACGGGAGAGAGGCAGGGCGAGAGACAGGGCGAGAGAGTGTGAGAGGCAGGGCGAGAGACGGGGCGAGAGGCAGGGCGAGAGACAGGGCGAGAGGCAGGGCGAGAGACAGGGCGAGAGACAGGGCGAGAGAGTGTGAGAGACAGGGCGAGAGGCAGGGCGAGAGGCAGGGCGAGAGAGTGTGAGAGACAGGGCGAGAGGCAGGGCGAGAGGCAGGGCGAGAGAGTGTGAGAGACAGGGCGAGAGGCAGGGCGAGAGAGTGTGAGAGACAGGGCGAGAGGCAGGGCGAGAGAGTGTGAGAGACAGGGCGAGAGACGGCGAGAGGCAGGGCGAGAGACGGGAGAGAGGCAGGGCGAGAGACAGGGCGAGAGAGAGAGCGAGAGGCAGGGCGAGAGACAGGGCGAGAGAGAGAGGGAGAGGCAGGGCGAGAGACAGGGCGAGAGAGTGTGAGAGGCAGGGCGAGAGACGGGGCGAGAGGCAGGGCGAGAGACAGGGCGAGAGGCAGGGCGAGAGACAGGGCGAGAGAGTGTGAGAGACAGGGCGAGAGACAGGGCGAGAGAGTGTGAGACAGGGCGAGAGAGTGTGAGAGACAGGGCGAGAGACAAGGCGAGAGGCAGGGCGAGAGACAGGGCGAGAGAGAGAGCGAGAGGCAGGGCGAGAGACAGGGCGAGAGAGAGAGGGAGAGGCAGGGCGAGAGACAGGGCGAGAGAGTGTGAGAGGCAGGGCGAGAGACAGGGCGAGAGGCAGGGCGAGAGGCAGGGCGAGAGACAGGGCGAGAGACAGGGCGAGAGAGTGTGAGAGACAGGGCGAGAGGCAGGGCGAGAGGCAGGGCGAGAGAGTGTGAGAGACAGGGCGAGAGAGAGAGGGAGAGGCAGGGCGAGAGACAGGGCGAGAGAGTGTGAGAGGCAGGGCGAGAGACAGGGCGAGAGGCAGGGCGAGAGACAGGGCGAGAGAGTGTGAGAGACAGGGCGAGAGGCAGGGCGAGAGGCAGGGCGAGAGAGTGTGAGAGACAGGGCGAGAGACAGGGCGAGAGGCAGGGCGAGAGAGTGTGAGAGACAGGGCGAGAGACAGGGCGAGAGGCAGGGCGAGAGAGTGTGAGAGACAGGGCGAGAGACGGGAGAGAGGCAGGGCGAGAGAGTGTGAGAGACAGGGCGAGAGACAGGGCGAGAGGCAGGGCGAGAGAGTGTGAGAGACAGGGCGAGAGACGGCGAGAGGCAGGGCGAGAGACGGGAGAGAGGCAGGGCGAGAGACAGGGCGAGAGAGTGTGAGAGGCAGGGCGAGAGACGGGGCGAGAGGCGGGGCGAGAGGCAGGGCGAGAGACAGGGCGAGAGGCAGGGCGAGAGACAGGGCGAGAGAGTGTGAGAGACAGGGCGAGAGGCAGGGCGAGAGGCAGGGCGAGAGAGTGTGAGAGACAGGGCGAGAGGCAGGGCGAGAGGCAGGGCGAGAGGCAGGGCGAGAGAGTGTGAGAGACAGGGCGAGAGGCAGGGCGAGAGAGTGTGAGAGACAGGGCGAGAGGCAGGGCGAGAGGCAGGGCGAGAGGCAGGGCGAGAGAGTGTGAGAGACAGGGCGAGAGGCAGGGCGAGAGAGTGTGAGAGACAGGGCGAGAGGCAGGGCGAGAGAGTGTGAGAGACAGGGCGAGAGACGGCGAGAGGCAGGGCGAGAGACGGGAGAGAGGCAGGGCGAGAGACAGGGCGAGAGAGAGAGCGAGAGGCAGGGCGAGAGACAGGGCGAGAGAGAGAGGGAGAGGCAGGGCGAGAGACAGGGCGAGAGAGTGTGAGAGGCAGGGCGAGAGACGGGGCGAGAGGCAGGGCGAGAGACAGGGCGAGAGACAGGGCGAGAGAGTGTGAGAGACAGGGCGAGAGACAGGGCGAGAGGCAGGGCGAGAGAGTGTGAGAGACAGGGCGAGAGGCAGGGCGAGAGAGTGTGAGAGACAGGGCGAGAGACAGGGCGAGAGGCAGGGCGAGAGAGTGTGAGAGACAGGGCGAGAGACGGCGAGAGGCAGGGCGAGAGACGGGAGAGAGGCAGGGCGAGAGACAGGGCGAGAGAGTGTGAGAGACAGGGCGAGAGACAGAGCGCGTGCGCGAGAGAGAGAGAGAGAGAAATGGAGTAGGCTACTTTCATTCTCTGGATCTCAGTGAAATAGGGGCTATTGTTGTAGATGTCAGTGAAAGACTGATCCAGCAAACACACACAGTGAAATTGTGCACAGTTTATGAGTTTTAAGTAGTTAAAGCGTTGTAAATACTCGTGATCGCCTCCCTCGCGACAGAGCACATGTGAGGTAAATGACGTCAGTAATAACCGGTTATCATTATTACTGAACCGATACCGAATTGTCCGCGTCTGCATCGCAGTGCACCGGAAAAACGATTATTTTTGACACCCCTAATTACTTCTAATGTAATAATGTTCAACATTACTTATAATGAGCGAATAATTCTGACTTCAGCTGCATATTCAATGCATCAATACATCCCACATTTTGTTGATCGCCTCTGATTTTAGTGCATCATTTTATTTATTTTATTGTGCCAGGATTGCCATGCAGCCACTTCAGACAGTGAGGATGAAAAGAAGAAGAAGAAGAAGAAGAAAAACTTGAAGAAATTGAAGAAGCTGCAGAAGAAAGTGAAGAAGCTGAAGAGGAAGATAAAGAAGATGGTAAAAAAAAACACAAATGAATGGAAGATGATATTTGTGTCTTTATTCTGTTTGGTTTTTGACATGTGTGTATTCTGTGTTTGTTAGGACTCCAGCTCGTCTGAAAGTTCATCCTCAGACAGTGAAGATGATCACAAGAAGAAGAAGAAGAAAAAGAAGATGAAGAAGAAGAAGAAGAAGCAGGTAACTGCACGTTGCAAAGATGCGTAGCGCAAGCTCTTTGTTTAGTCTCTTTGGTTGACACACATGAACGGAGAGCTGCGGGACAGCAGAGAGCTGGTTGGAGTGAGTGTTTACAAGTGTGCAGGAGCTGTTTTGTGTTTATCTTATGATAAAGTTGTTGCACGTCTGCTGGCTCCCACCTCTGAATGAGCGAATTTGAGCTACTTGTACATTAAGATAGTGTTCACTAGAGATGCGCGGATGGGCTATTATTTCATCCGCAACCGCATCACAAAACTCATCATCCGTCCGCCGTCCATCCGCTCTAACATTTTTGACCAAATTTTAAAACCGCACCCGCCCGCCATCTGCTGACTGAGCTCTTTATTTGAATGGCTTATTCCTTTTTTTATTAAATGAATGTTTCTTTATTGATCATTATATAATAGAGAATGACTTTAATGTAGACATGCAGTAAATTCAAACGTGCAAGTCATTAATTGACGACGCTTTGAAGTTACGCTAAAGATACGAGGACGTGTCGTTTCACTTGATTCAGTTCCTCGGTCCTTTAGTCTTTTCCTTGCGTCCTTCCCTCGCATCCTATAGGGGTGGAAAGACGAGGAAAGAAAGCAAGGAAAGGAAACGAGGATACACAAATAAGAAATGAGAAGCACCCCTATAAAGCTCTCAGAATATCAGCAGTGAACTCCGTCTCCAATTGGCGCACAGGGACAATAATAAATAAATAGCCTAAATTAAACACACTGTACTGTACAATTTTTTTACTATTATTGTAGCTTAATAGAAAACGCATTTTGACACATCATTTCAACATTCAGACGAGAGCGCCTGGCCTCAATGCGCCCTGCTGCACTGAAGGAGCGCTCGCTCTTAGCGCTTGTTGCTCGAATGCATAGAATTCTCTTGGCAAGGAGCTAGTCGTGGGAATGACTGCCTTGTTTCTCCTAAAAGGAAAGTAGATTTTCCTCTGCTGATCCGTCTATATGGAAGGAATACTTCTGTACTTCATCCAGAATTAGTGTATCCGATTCCTCCTCTCATTCTGTGAAGTCAGTCCTAGGCTTTTTCGTTGGTGCGCCAGCTATGTGTACATAAACAGTACAACCGCCCACCACCCGCCCGAATTTAATTAAAATTTTATTTTTCGTCACGTCATCCGCCCGATCTGCGGCTGTAACCGCCATCCGCGCATCTCTAGTGTTCAGAAAGAACCAAACACCCACGAAGAAACTTGACATAGAGGAGCATACAAACCTGCTGCCAGCGCGTGTTTGGGAAGTGTTGTTGTAGAGCAACACAGCACGCAGAAGTATGTCAATGCACGGCTACGTGCAAGGCAGGTGGCGTGGGTCACGCCGATCACCCAATGCAATGTATAAATCAGCCTTTAAAGTCTAAGGCTGATTTATTCTCCAGGGGCTGGTTTTTCAAAAGTAATCCACTAGGGTTTTGGATAAGAGATTGGATCAAATCTTGAAAATAGGTTTTTAAAAAGAAAAAACGGATTACATAATTGGATTAGATCACGTAATCCAATCTTGGTTTTGATCCAGTTCAAACCTTTAGTTTGAGTTTTTCAGACCATTTTTTGTAGGATTTGGATCACTTTGATATAAAAAAAAAATCTGAATTAAACTGATCCCATCAAAAGGGTGGATTTCATGCCCAAAATGTAATGAAAACTTTTAAATATGTATCAAATAATGTTATATTTGGATCATGCAGTATCTTACGAGATGTCCTATTTATTCATAAGGTTTTAATTGTATTTGTTCATCTGTCAGGCTACAATGATTAGGTCGGCATTAATGTATTCAGCCTTTCAGTATTGACCTCATTCTTAAATGCGGAAGTGCGCCTGTTTTCACGATTGTTTTAGAACTTCCAATTCAGTCGCCTATGGGAGAAATGACTAGGAATAATAAACGGCAGAAAACGGTCAAACTACTGGCTCTACAAACAAATAAGGGTGTCACGATCCTCCAAATCCTCGATTCGATTACATTTTCGATTCTAAAGGCACGATTCGATTTTCGATTATGAATAATTAATTAATTAATGACCAATTAATTATTTGTAGCCTACCGTTTAAACTACCTGACCTGCATGGTCTTTGTTTTACCCATAAACAAATCATACAGTAAATGAATAAAGGCAAGATACACACATAATTACCACCTGTCAATCACTTTTTCTGCGGGACTCGTGAATAGGCAGTGATCTGTGTCGTTATAATGGCGTCGGTAAAAAAGACGCACAACCAACAGGAACCAGCCAACAGTATCTGAGGTGTTCGCTAAAATGACTAAGTACAAGTGAGTGAAAGATGGAAGCAGTCCTCTGACTGCCTGGACCTGCTGTCTCGAGCGCATGGCTGTGTGTGCGTCTGTGTCTGTGTGGTCACGTGATGTGCATTTTCAGAGGTAGACAGGAAGGAGGGCTGCTCAGAAATGCTACACGCCACTGTGGATGTCAAATCGTTGTCGTTCTAAAATGCCATTTAAAAACAAAGACAGTGTAAACAGGGCCTGAGTGTGTATTTTTCTCGAGCGGATTTGCAACAGGGGCGGGCGGAGGATCGCGATGCCGGTGTTGTCTATCGGACGAACCGTACGTAATACGTACATAGCAGAGCTTGCAAAACTGTGTTTTTTGTCGACAACACGAACGTTGTCAACATAACTCACTGGAAATCCAAAATGCTTCCACACCGGCGACTTCATTGAAAGAGGAGAGGGTTTAAGTTCTGTCGACGGGTCTCCTGCTTCTGCAGTTTAACAAGCACTTCAACAAGCCTGTTTTTTTCCCTGCTTGGCAAGCCAAACTGACGTGACATGGGGCGTGGCAGCATCGACGATTCTATTTTTTTGATTCGATAATCGAAATTGAGCATAAATTTCGATTAAAAATCGAAATCGTGACACCCCTATAAACAAATATTTGCATGACTACACAGACCAAGTAGAATAATATAATAAGAAAATAGCGGTGGCTCGAAACGAGCAGTTTTTAACGACCAGAAGTCTTGAGCCAAAAAGATTCAAATGGCTGCGCCCGCTCGTCGGCGAAGAATAAGATGAACAGACCTACAGCAAAGTAGAAAGTGTTTGGTCTAAATAATAATAAAATAATCCCCTAAATAGCTGTCTAAACTGACCAAAATAATACATTTTATTCTGTCACTATTTGATATATATATATATTATTTTTTATTTATTTATTTATTTTTTTAATATATATATATATATATATATATATATATATATATATATATATATATATATATATATATATATATATATATTTAAACCAATGGAAAATATTTGTGTGTTTAGAATATTTATTAGTGATGCATGCAATGATTATAGAATAACCAAAAAAATGCAAAGATTTTGCAAAAAATGCAAAAAAAAATGGCAATGACTGATATTTTTAAATCACCTTCAACAATTGCGATAGATAGATAGATAGATAGATAGATAGATAGATAGATAGATAGATAGATAGATAGATAGATAGATAGATAGATAGATAGATAGATAGATAGATAGAAAGAAAGAAATTGAATTGAGAGAGAGAGAGATGTTTTAATAATTTTAATTGCATGGTAGAAATGGGCCTCCAAAGTCTTGCATTTAAGTAAGATATCTTTTCTGTATGTGGTGGTCTTTTAGGACTCCAGCAGTTCATCCTCTGACAGCTCCAGTGAAGATGAGAAAACCAAGAAGAAAAAGAAAGACAAAAAGCAGAAGGTGCAGCTCATAAAGTTTTATAAATCAATTTTTTCCTCATTAAATGCAGACAGAAAAGCCAACATGACACAATGTAAGTTGTCTAGAAGTCAGAAATACACGGCACCATTTCTGATTCCTGTTCATATTTAAGAGAAGTTAAAGCTGGATAAGCGTGAGTCACAGTAGTCATTATGATGAAGACCACAGTAAAAACTGCCGCTTTAATTGCCGTACGCTTGATCTGTTCGTCATAGACACAATACAGTCTGTGGTACTCACTAACTAGTCTGAGTTCAACATGTTAAGATCCAGATCACAGGCCCAGCTCATTATTTATCTCTCACACAGCAGCACTCTGGAGGAGAATCAGCATCACAAACAGACAAAGACAAGAAGGTAAAACATCTGAGAGACTGTATATTTCAGAAGCTGCATCTCCATTGACACACAATAGACTGTGCAATATTTTTAAATGATGCATATATAAGTTTAGTGTCATCCCTAATAGAAAACTTTTTTTTTTTTTACTAACTGAATTCAATCCATTTACCAGTTGCCAAAGTACTCAATTAAATTAGCAAATTACCAGATTAAAAGTGAACATCTGCATTCACCATTGGTAAGGGGTGGTGTAATCATCTCCGGAAGACCGTAAGAGAATATAAGTAGTTTAAAAATTTATATAAGTAGTTTTAATATATATATATAGCTCCTCCTCTTCCACTTAGCATTTAATAGCTCTTCCTTTCAACATAATGCCTGATAACTCCTCCCCTTTCACTCACCAACCAATAGCTCCTCCCTTTCCACTTAGAGCCTAAACGCTCCTCCCATTTCACTTAGTATTTGTGGCACCTCCTTTCAACTTAACTCCCAAGGCTCCTCCTCTTCCACTTACAGTCTGGTGGCTCCTCCCTATTCACTTAGCCCCTAATAACTCCTCCTCTTTCACTTCACACCCTATAGCTCTCTATTCAGTTTAAAACCTGATAGCCCCTCCCTTTAACAATGTCTGATAGCTCCTCCCCTTTCACTTAGCTCCCAACAGCTCTTCCCATTCCACTTAGCATTTAATAGCTCCTTCCTTCAACTTAATGCCTGATAGCTCCTCCCCTTTCGCTTAGTCCCCACTCACTCCTCCCCTTCAATATATACCTGATAGCTCCTCCCCCCTTTCAATTAGCCTCCATTAGTCCATCCCCTTTCTCTGACCATCTGATGGCCCCTCCCCTTCAACTTAGCACCCAATAGCTCCACTTAGAACCAGATAGCTCCTCCCATTCCACTTAGCTCCTCTCTTCAACATGATACCTGATAGCTCCTCCCCATTTCAATTAGCCCCCATTAGCCCATCTCCTTTCACTCACCATCTGATAACCCCTCCCCTCCACAATACCTCCACTTAAAA